>NW_008618460.1:24522-27992 GCF_000691845.1 Merops nubicus
AAGAATAAAGTAAGTACATGGTGATAAACAATCTCATATCTTCAAGAATGTACCATAAAAATAGTTTATCTAGTCTAGGAGAGGAACCACCACTTCATGATCAGGAAAAGAGGATACAGGCAAAGCAAGTACAAAGTCATCCAGTACATGCTGGGATGGATAGATAGATAACGTTACTCAGCCTGATACAGAGATCAAGCTACTGAAAATCAGTAGTAAAATGACTACTTGCTTTCTATTGAATCACTCATAACTAATTTATTCCATAACTTCCCAGGGTCTAGAATAAAGTTATTCAGAAATCCCCACACATTTTATTTGTAAAGATGAGAACAGTATTTGCTGCCTTGGAGCCTCAAAGATCTCCTATATCCTACCTGAGAACTGTGGAATATAAATAGTTCAGAGTAAAACTGAAATACTAGTACCAGTAAGTACTATTAGAATAACTAGTATTTTATGTGCTGTATCTTTAATTATGTACCCATTTCCATAATTCATATAATTTCTTAATTTTTTTAAGTTCTTGAAGATGTTTTGATACAGACTTTAATTATGATTTTTATCCATTCTTTTCCCTTCATAACCCATTATTGTGCACTTTCTTCACTTAGTGCTAGCTCCCTTACATCCCTCATTGTCTCATCCCTCCTATTTTCTTTAAAGGTTCAGGTTTCTTGAAATAGTTGAAAATTGTGACTGGGTTTCAGTAACACAGAGGTGGTTGTTACCTGTTTTTTCACATCTCTTGCCTTTACTCTGTTTTTCTCATTCTTTTCCTTGCACAAAACCAAATCCTTTTTTTATTTCATGGTCATTTTCAGACAATTTTACCTCCTTTTATAAACTCAGTCAGCTTATCTCTGTTAATCAGAAACAGAACTAAAACCAAGACAGCAATTCCTTAATACCCTCCTCCACTTTCTGAAAGAAGTTGTTGTTCTTAACATGTACCAAGAACTCAAAAGACTTTGTGCTCTGCTGTTGTTCAGGTTTTGGGCTGGTTTCTTTTGTTTGTTTGTTTGTTGGTGTGCTGTTTTGTTTTTTTTTTCAGTTGGTATCCAAGAAATTGAGTTTTCTATTACTTACCAGTTCCTGTCTTTAGTACAACTCTATTGGTCATTCTAAAAAGTGTCATCTGCCTCTTTGTCTCCTCTTCCTGATTAAGCAGTCTATCAGCATCCCTGTTGAAACTTCACCAATATTCTTCCCTTTTATTTCTATCCAGATGTTATGAAATTATAAACTAATTTAGTATCAAATAATGATTCTTTATATAAAAGCAATGTTTTATTTTTCCCAAGTTCTCTACCTGAAAAAGAGTTACTTGTTTCTATAGACTGTTTTCTCTACCACAGATAAATACATACAAGGATAACTTTCCCCCTTGTCCTATTGTGACTGAGTTCCTCCTAAAACTACTACAGTTTTTAACTTTCACCCAGTGTAGTAGGCTAGAGTGTCATATAATGAAAAGTCTATCTTAAAATTCTAAAGTCATCTTCAGGCCACACATACGTAGATGACAAGCTCTCTACTTCCTAAGCATATGCATTTGAAATGGAAGAGTGGCACCCAGTATCAGCTGGAAACACATGGCATGCTGGCAGCACAGCTCTCATATATGTTATAATTTTAAAATAGAAGTTTGTTTCTTGAAATTTCATCTACTATGTCTTAGCTCCCTTCATTTGGTACTTCTTGTATTTTAGCATTTCATACACACACATATGCACATACACGCAAGCATGTTCACACACTATTTTTTACCATAACAAATTTTTAACAGCATCAAACCCAGACAACTCAGAAAATAATTATGAAAACATGTTCACTGGCAGAAGGGTATTTGGGATACTATTTTGGTGTGTATATATACAAATATAAAAACATATTTTATATCATTACATAGTGAATTAAAGAATTTATAATTTTCAATACTAAAACTTTATGATAACTAGCTATAACCAGTAACTATAACATTATTACTAACAGCTACAGTAATACTAAAGAATTATTTTCAATATTCCAACTATAAAATCAAAGCAGATACTTTCTTTTTGGTGGATATGATCTTTAAGCTTCACAGAAATAAAAGGAGCCACATTTTGTGTTTGGAGGCATCTGTTTCAAAGGCATCAAAACAATAAACATTTCAGTACAGCTGTCTGCTTCACCCAGTTGTCTATGAACCCGAAGGAATGAGTTTGCACACTGGACACTGAGTTATTTCCTACCTCTTGACAGCAACATCATCTGAAAAACTACATGAAAGTATTCCAAAAGACAAAGTGTTGGAATGCTCATAAACTACAGAACTTCACAACCTCCTCATTCCAAATATATACTATAAAAATATTTATTTCAAACTATGTGACTGTAAAATTGCTTAATCATTTTGTATTTTAGTTTTCCCTTAACTTTCATATCATTAACCTTCTAAAATATTAGCAATAAAAGCAAATGAGTTACATATTTACAAAATATTATTGTTTGGAAAAAAATGTATCTATTTGTAAACAAATACTGACATTCACAAAATCAAAACAGTGTTGGATTTAAGGATGTTTTCGCACCCTGGGTGAAGGAGAAAAGGTTCAATGCTAGCATGCTCAGTTAATATACTTTAGAAGATCATGTTATTAGGACAGTTATTTGTCTGTTCTGAAACACAGAACTCTAAGAAGTGTAATATTCTAAGACAAATTATTCTGAACTACTATAAATTTTTAAACTAACATATCTGTAGAATTTGGTTTATCTTGCCTAGTTAAAAATGCATCATTATTGATTTTAAGCTATATGTATTTGAAACCTCAAATGGAAAGATGCTTTCAAAACCAGTTTAGAATCATTAGTTTACAAGCTGCCAGTAAGTTTTTCAATACTAATGATTAATCCATTTATTTTCAATAAATAAAACAATCCAGAAAAAGTGCATAATTCTGAAATCACTAGTAATTGCTAGGCAGGAAAATTTTCACTGATTTTCTACTGAAAACGTTGAGTTATAAAATGCTAAAAATAGCTGCAAAACTACCTAAGAAAGATATGGAATAAAAATATAAGACACTAGACAGAAAGCCAAAAGTTTTAAATTGTTTCAGGGTTGAAAACAAATACCAGAGCTATTAGTTTCAGTTCAAAGAACATATCTCTTTCTTATTATTTGTTTAGAATATTTATTCTATCTTGAAATATCAAAATGGTATAATTATAATACTGAAGGTGAAAAATGATGTGACTAACCTGATCTGGAGAGGGCCTGTGGTTGGAGTGTTGTGGCCTTCCAGGAGACCGATGATGGTGGTGGTGGTGGTGGTGGTGGTAGTGGTGATGGTCATCATCGTAGTTATCTGCCATCAGCTTCATTCTGTTTTGTGTCTGTTTAAGAGGTAAAGTGAGACAATTCTATTACATTCCAGAATATATTACTCTAACACTGATTTAGGAAGATCTTAGTTCTCTTT
>NW_008618460.1:28060-43516 GCF_000691845.1 Merops nubicus
TCTTTCCCTCTTTTTATTTCTTTTTTTTTTAAGTAACAGTGAGGATCTAACAATAGAAGTCCAGACTGCTGAGTGATAAGGAAACTGAAATAAAAAGATAACACAATATGTGAACACATCTTCTGGCTCAGTTTTCACATGAGTGAAATGAGAATTGCACAAATAAGTCAGAAAAGGATATTATCAAGCATGTTGTGTGTGACAGTTGTCAACAAAGACATCCACCTTTCCTAAATTTACTATTTTAGAAGAGTTCCTATTTTTTTTCCAGTCTATAATTATCTCTTGCCAATTAACTTGTAAAATCTCACTGAAAAGAATATTTTTATACTGTACTTCAAATATATACAGTTAGCTACCGAAGCATGTCAACAACAATAATGAATAGTTGTGCTAAAAGCTCTATTTTGGCTTAAGTATTTTAATTGTACACCAACATCACCCTGATAAACAGCAAGTTAAAAGAATCAGAAAGTGAACCGATAGAGACACGAGCACTCAGAGAAGGAAGTGATTATGGAACTTGACTCATGTTACTGAATGAAAGTAAGTCTTAGATACAGATATTGAAAAAAAAGATCAACACTTCAGTTACTGCAGTCTACAGTTAGTAAAATCTATGTCGCCATGAGACACAAGCCACATCACTGCTCTTTATCACTATTACAATTATTCCATACCATGAAATACATTGATTGGTATAATTCAAACCTTGCCCATAGTATCAAAAATATCTTTTTCCAATTTCTTCTGTTAGTAGGACTGGAGGTTGTCTCAGGCAAATTTGTTAACCTGTAATCAAGTTTTACTTATTTTTGCACTAACAAAAACCATAAGAAAATGCTGTCAACTCTCAAAGACCTCTTCCAAAATTAAAAGAATCAGTTAGAGACATGCAATTTATAAATATCATGTGGATGACTGAAGGAAAGCTAGCAGTCTTAACACAGTAACACGTCTTCACAAATCTCACCTGAACCTTACAGAAGAAAAGTTGTTCTTGAAGAGGCATTATCTACTTTGTCCCAGTTATCTATGTGGACACCATTTGAGTTGCCAAGCACAAACAAATGTCGTTTGCACATAGATAGGTTTGGCGAACAGTGAAGATAAGAGATCAAAATCAATTGCAAAACGCTACAGTTCAGTTCTACCCATGTTCCAAGGCAGCGTGACTCATGTTGAGTCCAGTGAGGATGCTGACTAAACACATTATCCCAGAACTTTGCCCAAACTAACGAGTTTTAAAGGACCAACTTCAACAGATAAATTTAAACACAGCTCCTGTGTTAACAGATCTAACTGGCTTCCAGTTCAAAGTGTCCATGAGACAGGTAGTATCCCACATCTTGTATGTGGTAAATTTACTTCCAGGGCTATTGTAGATTGATTTTCCTATGAGAACAATACTATATAAAAAATCTCTGTTTGGAACATTTAACTTGTAAGTGTGTTTTAATAGAAAATGTAAAAACTCAGAGATTGCTATTAAATTCCCCAATTTTAATGTTTTTCACTAACGTAGAAAAGACACTTGGGAAAAAGCAAACTAAATATTCATAGTACACTATATGAAGAATAGCAAAATCTCAGGTGAGAAAAACTATGAACCATGGGGATCACAGGAAATCCTGATGTGCCATTTTAGTAATTTTTTTTTTTTTCACGTCACAATGCTTCTCAAGCACTTCACATGATGTACATTAGAATGTTTGTAGAAACCTATTTTACAGGAGGGGACTGTACTCAGTTCTGGTAAAAACAACCAAGCAACACAAAACCTTAAAGCATCCATAACATAGAGGAACAAGATAGAGGAACAACCACAGATTGGATGTGCACGGGCTTTAGCCACTGTCGGCCTATTTCTGAGCACCTCTGGAACTGAAAGAACACCTTCTCAGCATGTTACAGAATAAATGTCCTCCACAGGTCAAGTGGTGGATTCCTTTGAACAGGGATTGCACTGGCACTGTATGGTATCAATTCACATATTTTAGTACTATTTTCCGCACAGTTGGAACGATTTTATTTTCTCCCTCACAACTAAGAAGATGGAAGCATCCAGCTGCATGAATTTCAGCTATAAGTTTCTACCTTTTTTGCCAAAAGACCAACTCAGTCTGAATCATCATAGTTGGCCTTTTTGTCTTTAGATTCAAAGAGGAAGCCCTCCTGAACAACAGAGTGGAAAAGATGGAGAATTAATAGACAAATAATAACCCACTTGCTGTAAACACTGTAATATCCTGCCTCTTTGGGGAAGCTCCTAACATTTTATTAGTTTATTTTCTTATCAATGAACAGCCTTAAATTTCCTACCTTTCAACTGTATTCCATAAAAGAATGCAAAAGTTAAACAAGATGATATATGCAATCCTAAAAGTGTCCCCTATAATGAGGTGTTGAGGATTAGATATGTCATGGGATAAGAACTGTAAATGAATGATGTCATCTTTCTAATTTGGTGCTGAAATATAAATAAACTACTTCTAATGTTTCTTCCTTTTGGATGCCAGACTGCAGTAAAATGTGCACAAAGAAATGTTAATGCTGTAGTAGGAGTCCTTTAGTGTGTCTATTCTAGAAGCAAAACATGTAAGAAATTTGAAATGAGAATTTCTTTGCCACTCAAGTGACCATCAAACCATCCAAACTTTTACATGACTTATGATTGTCATAAATGTCTTAAAATTTCACTAAATATTTTGCAAAATACCGTTTTTCAAAGCTTTTTTGTTGTTGTAAGCTCTTCACAACAATATCTAACACAATATTGAGGTTCTGCTTGTCTTTGCATTAGCTACTGTCAGAGTGCCTTACTTCCACACTGAACTCTATTTTCCAGGTATGTTTAGCTTTGACTTAAGAAGTACAAAACATGGTACAATTTCAAACTTTAGAAGCAGGACTTTTGAGGAGGATGAACAGGAGGATTTCTGGAGGAGAAACAAAAGTAAAGCCATCCAGAAGAACAAAACAACCCCTGTCAGGTCCTTCTAAACAAAAACCTGTATCATTACTTCTGTTTGCTTCCCTTCATAACTTTTTTTAATCTTTAGTAGGTTTCGAAATGCCATGTATATTTTTATTTGAGGAAGAAATTAATTACCTACATTGGAATTTGTTCAGGACCCAAGGGCTTCACACCCCTACATCTACATACAAGCACATAAACAAACACACAGAAAGATGTATACATTTTAGGCTGTTGGTTTATCAGACAGAAGGTAAATCCTAGTGGTCTGGGTTCTATACCCACACATTAAGACACTGCTTCAGTGCTGACTGTGAGGGAAAAATAGCACCTACTGACTTGGCAATGTCATCATGTCCTGCAACATCTTCAGTATACTTGACAATTTCCTATCCAGGAACATCCAAGACTCTTCTTATAAGACTTTGAAAGTACAACAGATTATTCAGTATGACTTTTCTAGATTTTGGGAAACTCAGTCTTGGAATGTACAGCTCATGAAAATTAGTGATGATTGTGCATACATTTAAACTGTGCCATATCTAATGTGCATTTTATGTTACTTTGTATGAGCTATCCCATATTCAAAACAGTTACATTATAGAGGTCAAATTTTTATTCACATTTTCCTTTCAAAACTATTATTTTTTATATGGTTATCCTGAAAATGAGTTTCCCAAAATTTACATACCCACGGGTCTGACAACAAAAATTTACCATACCGAGATCTTTTTGAAAATGTCTGGTGAACACCAGGCCTACACCTGAAAAGACGCAGGTTTAATTTGGATTTATACTAGGAAAGAAAAGAATGTTAACTTGTAAATTGCAAAAATGAATTAACTGCGTCTTCTACAGACTATATAGAGACACATTAATTTTAGCTTAAACAGTTTCCTCAGATTTTTTTTTTTGCTTTAAATTTATTGATTACATTGAATAAATCCTGCATCCATTTTGAAATAAAGGAATGATAGAGGAATCAAAAGCAGCTTAAATTGAGGTGCACATGTATATTAACCCTTAGGGCCTGAAACAGTTGTCTTTGATCATTCAATATCACTATTTGCTAAGCTGTCAAGGTCATGAATGGTATGTGTAACTGAATTTTTAACCCACTTACCAAAGAATTTATGATCTAGCACTGTTAGAAACCTGACAGATATTTCTTGTCCTCCTAAAAGTCTGGTGAGTTTAAGTAAGGATCTCTGATGTGAAGTCTTTGATTGACTGGTAACAGACTAAATAGCTTAACAGCAATCTGTAACTGTAAAACTAAAATATTAAAACTGTCTTTTAAAAATATTTTAGCAAGGTGGCAATAGGGAACTATGCTTTGATCTGTCATCTGGATGAAGTTAACAACAAAACTCTCAGGAATGAGGTTCAGCTGAGGAAAAATAGTAAGATTTGTTGCTCTGGGATATAGCTATAATACCATTCAATAGCTATTACTTTCCTTTTGATTTTCTCAATCTCTCTTCAGTAAATGGAATTTGAAACATTTCTAGAATATTCACTTTCATTAGGGTAGGATTTTTTCTCTATACAATATGGAAGGGAGGCAGATATAAGGCCTACAAGCTACCCTGGAGATATCCTGTGGTCCAATTATTAAAGCATGGAATTCAAAATCTAGAGACCCGCATTCTAGCTTTGCTTCCACAATGGCCTCTTGTTTTCTTCAGTGCCACAAAATTTCTATTTCTTGCAATCTCTATTTGAAAATAAGCATGCTAATATTTCCACAAAGCATTTTCAGATCTTCATGTGGCAGACATTAAGCTCTACTCTTCCTGATTTTTACTAATAAATTATTTAATATGAGTTGGTTTTTTTTTGGTCCTAAACCAATAATTTTCAAAAACACAAAATCTTTTTTTTAAACACTGAAATCCAGAAGATAAGGATCTAAAAAATTGTATGCTTAAGACTACAGTTCACCAAGTTTATTCAGAAGTTGCATAAACTTAGTGGAATTAACCTGGATTTAACAAAAGCATGTGCAACTGCAATTGGTTTTCCAGTATGAATCCAGTGCTTCAGGCCTGAATTCCATTAGCTGAGGGTTAAAAAAAATCTTTGCTAATTAAGCCAGTTCTGTACTTACTCTCTCCAAATAAAATCAGTTTTACAACAATTTTACACATTCTTTGAAAACTGTTATCGTCTGAAGCCAAGTGAAGAATTTCTTGGAATTTCTACTCCTGCACAAGACAAAAGTTTCTAACTGCCACAGAGTACAATTTATAGCTGATCTGTTATTTGATAAATTACAGTTAATTAAATATTGGACAACAAATGCTGTACTTGGCCTCAAACATGCTTAAAGTTCACCAAATTACCTTCATCACTCACAGTCTGTTAAAGGACTATAACAGTTTGCATGAAATGAAGACTTAATGAAAAGAGAACACATTAATTCAATAAAAAATACAAAATACTCCACAGTGTAGACTGCTAAGCTTGTGTAACAGAGGAATACAGTCTTGAAATGTAGTTACAAAAGTCATTTCAGAAGACTAGACAGAATGTTGTGTTTGCAAGTAACCCTTATGGTGACTACTAAGACCAAAGTCATCATATCACAGACTATGCCAAAAATTAAAATTAAATGCTGTTGTAAAGCCTGTATTTCTAGACCTTGATCAAGTTCATTACCTTTTTTTTTTAACTCTTCAGTAAATTTCCATTTATTTCACTCCTGTTGTCTGATCGTCATTAAATATTTTTCGGATTTCAGAATTAACAAGTTCAAGTTCCAGCCTTGGAGTCTATCAAAAACATGTTCAATATCACTGTCATTTAGTTCCATCGTCTTTGAGTATCTCAGGTCACTAGAGATACATACATCCTGCATAAGGGATTTGATAATAAGCCAAATAGTGAGTTTAATTTGCCATCTAGAAAAGAGATTTAAGAGAGAACCCATTGCAATGTTTCAGTTGAAACCTCTTTTGCTTAAACTCCTTGATTTACATAGAGATTTTTGAGCACTGGTTCACTAATAATCCAGTTGAAGCAAAAAAGATATTTCCAAGGCTAATATTGTTAAAAAGCCTAACCTTGACACTGTTCTCAGTTCTTTATGATAGCACACTCCTTGAATCAAAATATTATTAAATGAGACAAATCATTAAAATACATCCACCAGCTATGGTTTTTACAGGAGGACTTCTGTCATTTTTCTACAAGCTGAAGGATTTCAACATTCTTAAATGCACTTTAAAGTATTTCAGAGCTTGTATTACTTAATGCTAATTATTCAGGCCCCTTCTAACAGCATATCACTAGCAACATAAGGCTAATTATTTCCTAAATAAATTACATTCTCATATTCAATTGTTAGAAATATAATATTCATTTCAGGCTTTTATCTTGCAGTGAAGTTTTAGACATCAAAAAAATGCCAATAGAAAAATACTTTAACTTAGGAAGACTAAGTCTGCAAGCACCCATCAGTAACCAAAAGATAAGAAAAATTATAATATGGTAACTAACTCAGAACCCCAGATGCTAAATAACTATATCATAATCATAACCATATGGGTGTTGGAATGCATCACTATGGGGTAGAGTTATGTTTTACTGAGTGATTAATTATGCATTTTTTTTTTATAACATCCCTGTAATGTAATCTATTCATATATTACTCTTAACTGTATTGTGATATGGGGTGTGCTGCTTTGTTTCCTGCCTCTATTGAAGAATACAATTAATTTTTTCCCTGTTAAAATTCCAAATGAGCTAATAAGCATGTTTTCCTTTCCTGTTATAGTGTATGACTTGTCCTTAAAAGTGTGAGAGACAGGATGCATGCAGGCTAAAAATGTGCATGATAGGTTACTGGAAAAAAGTTTGGCTGCTCCTTGTTTAGTATTTAATGATACAACTGTTGCATATGAAGTAAAGAACACAGTAAAGTGTTTATGCTAAGAAAGCATATAAATATTTATTTTCCCCACCTATATTTATATCTTAAACATAATTCATGTGACGTTTTACATGAAAATCTTTAATTCTTATCATTTACAACACACATGTAACCAGAACGCTTGTTTCTTCAGGCCCTGTCTGCCCTCCCCAGTTTCACAGGACATGGACTAAGAAACAGTACTGGTGTTTTTCAGTTTTTCTTGAAATCCAGCCTTCTTCCTAGGTGAAATACAAAAGCATTAAATACAAAAGCACTGGTCACATTAGATACTCTGACTCCTGTGCATTAATAGCAAGCAGCTTCCAATGCAGATCTTTTCAAAGATTTGGATGTAATAATTCAGTGTTTAATTAATGTTAAAACATAAAAGTTTTACATGTATTTCAGTTCTTTTTTGATCAGAGTACTATTTAACTGATACTAACAACTGTTACACCTGCTGCTCTGCAAAATGACACAATGTCACTGACTTATCCTGACAGAAGTTAAAGCACACAGTAAGTCTCCCTCTTCACAAGCTGAAGGATAACAGTCTCACAAACACCAGCTGGGATATTAGACGCTTAGCAGACCGAAACAGGCAGGAGCTCCAAGTGCCAAGCAGACATTTATCTGAAGTACTAAGGCCAAATTTCAACTTTCCTGACACTTGTGATTGAACAAAATTATGTTGATTTGAAAATGGTCCATTTGATTTTTTAGCTGCAGTCTCTGCATTTAGAGTTTGTGTTTTTGAAGTCTTTTTAAGTTCTATGAATTAAAAGTATGGCTTGAAGCGCAGGAAATATCTTGTAATAATACAGCATACTCAGTAATGTATAGGCTAAAGTCATGCTAAAAGTATTTGTCTGGAGTCCTACTACTAAACTTGGTCATTACATAGAAGTATGTAAAAACGTAGGCACAAAGAAGTGGTTTTAAAAGTGTAATTAAAGCTCTGAAACAGTAGCTGCCTGAGGACATCTCAGGCCAGGTCCTACTAAATGCAGATAAGCAACATAAGAAGGATCTCTGGCTTTTTCCTTTTTTTTTTTTTTTAAACAGGAAATAACCCATTAAAAAGATACTTCCTCATAATAATTATTTCAAACTGGACATGAATCAGAAACTTCAGTAGCTAAACCAGACTTTCATAAGTCCAAATTACTGAATACTAATACTGATTGTCTTTCAGCATCTAATGTCTGAATAGTTCATTTCAGCTGTATTTTTTGTAGTTTCACTACCAAGCCAAATTCTCTCATTTGTACCATATATATAATACAGCCTGAGTTGAAATTAATGCATGTCTTTCACTGTATGCAATAAAAGTGGGTAAAACATAAATTTTAAAATATAGATGATATATTGGAATATGACTAAAATGAAGATATCACAACATTATCTTGATATGATTTACAGACACACCTTAGCTATAACTAATTTTTGTTTGATGATAGATTACAGAAATTATGTTTTTACACCATGACAGAAGCAGAATCATTTGATACCAAATTTTTACTTTTTTTTTTTTTAAATAACTGTCTACTTAGCACTGTACTTGAGATCAAGTGTTAAACTATATTTAGCTTTACTATCATCGTGTACTTTGTAGCAGAACTTAAGGACTTGTTTCAAAAATGCCTCCTGGAGAAAAAAAAAACCAATCAGCTTTTTGGCTGGGGAATTCACTTTTATATAATGGAGATATTCACTATACTTATTTGAGATACTTAATAGCCATTTTAATCTATCGAACCAGCCAGATCAAAAATTACAAAAATTCCAGTGTTAATATATATATGAATTATTTTCTTCTTGCCTTTAAGATTTGCAGCCTCAATGGAGTTAAACTGTTTGTCTGAACAAAGTGCATAGTGACAGCTCTAGCTACAAAGATGTCTAGTATAAGTTCACAGTGAGATTATCAACAGTGAAAAAGAGCGCCATTAGACATGCCCATGCTAAAGATATGACATCCATTCTTCAAGAATGAAAAAACTCTGAACAGAGAACAAACAGAAATAGATTTTAGGGACCTATGTACTGGGTCTGTGCTGCCACCAGAGCCTGTCTTCTGCGGGCTACACGGCAAAGAAAAAAACCCTCTCATTGGAAAATGTTTGTGTAAAAATACCATCCAAAAGAATATGGATTCCTGAGAACATGAGAAGGAAAAATTGATGCCATATCCACCTATGACCTGAGTCCTTTGACTTTTATAATACAAATTTGTCAGGTCTTACTGGGAATATGTGAAAAGCGTTGTGTGAGCACTGCCAACACTTTCCTTACCTTTCCAACACCGAACATTTCTTCTGAATTACCTAATTTGATCAGGTAAAGGCTATTAGTTACACACACACATTATCTTTCTCAGCTTGTGCCATATGGAGCCTCCTGTAGTAAGCTATAGGAAGAAGTGGCACTCTGCTGTTTCACCCCTACACTAATATGTCCACATTGGGTTTATATCTAAGCTGCTTGTTCTTGGCAAAATTGAGAATTACAGATTCAGATTAAAAAACACAAATCTGAAATTCAGATTACAAATTAAGCAAATAAAAACCAGTGTTAAGACGTGCAGAAATATTGCCTTAGGATTTTTCTAATTAATAGAAAAATATAAACTACAAGAATTTTTCTAATAGTAAATAAATTTAGGACAGTTGAATGTGTGGGCTACTTGTATTGATGTCAATGGGATCTGACCAGACACGTTAAAATCAGAGTTCAATACATGAAGTTACCAGAACATCTATTCTTACCTGTCCAAAATAAAACAAAGGGCTTGTGTAGCATAACTGTAAGAAAAAAACAACAGTCTCCTAAAACTTATGAGTCTGAGACTACTCCTTTGCTCAAAGTTAGGTGCTTAAAGCTTGAGCAAGATCAACGTTATGATAGTAAACAGTATAAACAGAAGAGGACAAAATAGCACAATGTTCAAGTATGTCTGCAGTACATACTTGAAGGGCCTTATAACATGGACTTTAACTGTGCAGTAACCTTTAGACCCAACAGTATAATATATTTCTCTCTTAAGTAGATCTGTGTATATAATAATAAAATCAATAATAAAGTAACATTCTCTGTTCTTGCAATATCACCACCTGTGAAACTGAAGGAAATCTGAAACATTAACTTAGACTAAGTTAGCTAATTTTTTTTAGCAATAGTGATTAGGAACCAACACAATACCATGACAGTGTTACTGATCACAAAATCTACTGATGATAATGTCTACAGACACCATAAGAAAGCAATGCAAGACTTTTTTCTTCCCATGCTTGTTAAACATTAGAGGGCTTAAATGCAAGTAATTAATGCACAGTGTTGTAGAAGAATGTTTTGGGCTGCCAGAACACTCACAACAATTTCTAATCCTATTCTTTTTCTTATACAGTAATATGAACCCTTTCAATATCATAAAATACACAATGGAATACTGCTGAATTAATCTATCTGGGAAAATATAATCTGGGATATTTTGTTACTGTTGACTCCTTGATATCACAACCATATAATCACACTGGCTCTATTTCTGATGTACTTAACTAGAATGGTATATGCAATGAAGCACGCTGCCTTCAATTCCATTTTATTCCTTTGCTGCTGAAAGAGTTCTTTGAAATATTTGGATGTTAATTAGCAAGAAATACTCTTAAGTATTGCAAGCAGTGGTTAATTTTCTGAGAAACTGTGGTTAAGCAGATTTATTTTTTAAAAAATTGTTGATTTTTTCTCACCCTCTTTGTTTCATTAGCAGTGTGTTCATGTGATGAAATATATAGTGAACTAATAGACTACAGAAGGCTGCCAAACACCAGCTTTGCCTCTGGCCGGAGTATTTTGTACACCTGCAGTCTTGAAAACACTGGAAAGGCTTCTAATTTCATATTTTGAAAAGAAAAATAAAATGCTCTCAAGGAGTTAGAAGACCTTGTGTTTTGGCTAACTCCACTTACGTTTTTGGCTTTATATCCCAGAAATGAAAAGAGGCAACTTGGAAATTTTTTCTCTCAGTGTCCAAGTTCAGAATGCATCAGTAATATAGCAGTGTCTTCTGCTCTTAACAAAATCCCTTGAGACATTCTAAAAATGGACTTAAAGCTAACTATTTCATTGAAGGATTGCATCACTATGCAGATTTCTCTAAAAATAGCTGTCGCAGAATTCTCAAAAGGAATCTTGGCCAAGGTGATTGTAAATATTATGCAACCACTCAGCCAAGGCCTCGTGGTGATTTCAATACTGTATTCCTGAAAGGTTTTTTTAAGTCTACTACAAAGTTCTATGGCTCTCAAAACACAGCATTTAGTACATGAGTCAAAACAATTTCAGTGGTTCTATCTTGCTGAGATGAATTACTGTGCTTCTCATTTATTTAAACTGCTAAACAAGAAATAGTTAACTGACAGATTGCAGCTGCTAAATTGTATTTAAACCATTACAATTAAATATGCCCATTTGTGATGGGGAGGTGTTTGCAATACAGAGATCAGTATTACTCCTGCTAATTTTACAGGTGGATACCCTGTGATACAAATAATTTTCCCAGGTTATCAAAATATCATGTGAAAAAAAACCTGTAAAAGTAAGCCAGTATACTTGAGATAAAACCAATGCTCTTCTTCCAGCTTAGTAATAGCAGGAGTTTAACAAACTCACACAGTCACAATCCATAAAAAGACTGCTCAAGTAACTGACATAAATAATATATGTGATTCTCCAATATATGTAGATCTATAGCTTCATATTTAAAATAAATCACATATGTTCTCATTCCATTATATAGGCAGTACATTTACTTTCTTTTTCAGTGTGAAGAATTGTGACAGATTATTTCGAAAACAATTACTTGGTAGTTTGCAATCTGTTTGACATTCTTAAAGGCCAGTAAAATTAGAACAGAAAAACTGGAGAGACATTCAACTGCATATTTGGTACTAGGAGCATTAAGTCACAAACTATTTAAAAAGAGAAAAAAAAATCTGAAATTTGCATTTGAGACTTTCTTTTTTGAACACATTCTATGTCTGGCTTAATTCTATTTTAACTTAGATTCCTATTAGCAAGTATTTTGTCAGTGTGCACACACTGCTGAGAAATGGAAATCAGTACACTTGTTGATGCACTGACATTTTATCACAAAAAAAGTAACCGATTAATTAAAAAGAAAAGGATGTAGGTGGTAAGGGTGCAGGTGGTTTGTTTTTTGGTTTGGTTTTTTTTTTTTTTTTTTGGGGGGGGACAGGGACATCTGGGAAGTAAATACTTTGTCTCCAAACTAAGTAGCAAATGACTTCACTGTTGTAAGACAAACCACATTAAAAATAAAAGACATAAAATAACATCACATTTATAACATGGATACACTAAGATGAATATTCACACCTAAGCAGGCAGTACACCATGTTTGTTTCATCCTTGTCAGAATGGTGCCTGTTTAGACAATACCCTGTTACTCTTGGCAATTTTCTTACTCTTACAGAATTTTTTATGCTCATTGCCACAGGCAATAAATCTCTCTCACAGGTAGTGTTAATATTCTTCTGGAGCAATCCTAAGGAAGCTTATGGAGAGACAAGAAGCTTCTGGTTGAAGTAAAAAATACACCAGGATGCTTCAGAAGTCTACCAGAGTGATTAGAGAACTTTTTTACAATTTAAGTCTGTGGTAAAAGGAGCTAGATTTGCATTTAGACAATTCAATCTCAGTGCAAGTCTGTGATGCATTACAGTGCAGCAATAGAATCTATTTTTCTGGCCTTAATCCAACAACAATAAAATTCTGTGAGCAACCTCAATACTTTGGGTTACTCCAATGAGTTTAACAGAATTGACCTCCTGAATCTCTAAGACATCTATTACATACTGTGTCCTATCTCTTTAACTATGAAGCAGGCTTTTGATGCCTACTATGATCTTATATGGTGGGAGCCTCTATAGCTCTTGTACAGCATTCTGAGTAGCAGTAAATGAATCTACAAACATTTTGATGCCCCAGCTAGGTAATGAGTGGTGATCAATGGTGCCAAGTCCAGTTGGAGACCTGTAACTAGTGGAGTCCCTCAGGGATCAGTGCTGGGTCCAGTCCTGTTCAACATCTTCATTAACGACCTGGATGATGGTATAGAGTGTCTGCTCAGCAAGTATGCTGATGACACAGAACTGGGAGGTTTGGCTGATACCCCTGAAGGCTGTGCGGCCATTCAGCGAGATTTGGACAGACTGGAGAGCTGGGCCTAGAGGAACCTCATGAGGTTCAACAAGAATAAGTGCAGAGTCCTGCACCTGGGCAGGAGTAATAAAATGCATCAGTGCTAGAGAGCAGATCTGTGAAGAGGGACCTTGGAGTCCTGGTGGACAACAAGTTGTCCATGGGACAGCAGTGTGCCCTTGTGGCCAGGAGGGACGATGGGATCCTGGGGTGCATTAAGAAAAGTGTATGCAGCAGAACAAGGGAGGTCCTCCTGCCCCTCTATTCTGCCCTGGTGAGACCTCACCTGGAGTAATGTGTCCAGTTCTGGGCTCCCCATTTCCAGAGGGACAGAGATCTACTGGACAGAGTCCAGAGAAGGGCTACGAGGATGCCTGGGGGACTGGAACACACCTGCCATATGAGGAGAGGCTGAGAGACCCGGGGCTTTTTAGTCTGGAGAAGAGAAGACTTAGGGGGGATCTAAGTAATGTGGATAAAATATGTGGGCTGGGTGTCAGGAAGCAAAGGGCAATCTCTTCTCACTTATGCCCTGTGATAGGACATGGGGTAATGGACACAAACTGGAGCACAGGAAGTTCCACCTCAACATGAGGAAGAACTTCTTTACTGTCAGGGGTCCAGAGCACTGGAATAGGCTCCCCAGGGAGGTTGTGGAGTCTCCTGCCTTGGAGACTTTTAAGGCCCATCTGGATGCGTTCCTGTGTGATCTGCCCTAGACTAGATGGTCCTGCTCTGGCAGAGGGGTTGGACTCGATGATCTCTGGAGGTCCCTTCCAACCCCTAACATTCTGTGATTCTGTGAATCAGCTATAAAGGTTATGAAGTTTATCCACTAAAACTCCACAACCCCCTCCCTTAAATTGCAACCCTCAGCAGCCTCATCAGAGTTAGGCGAAAGAGCAGTAGTTGGCCCTCTCCTGCACATGAAATGTTAAACAGGAGTATTCACAAGTGGAAGGTCTTCCATTCTTATGCCTTAACATGGATATTCCTGGTCATTTCATGTACACAGTCAGAAATCTTTGATTCTGATAAATTCACAACCCACCTCACCTTCTATCTCTTTCAAAAAGCAATCTTTGTAGTTCTCTCAATAAAAGCCCTTTGAATTTATTTTTTCATATCAGCAGAGGACTTTCCAAACTACAGTGATCCTGCCTCAGACAGAGAAGACACCACTTCAAAAACAACAGCAAACCAGCATCTTATGCTTGGAGTATAATGTTGCACTTTTTAGGTATTATACATTGCAATGATCCATAGTACAGCACAATTTGAAATATGGAATTGGAGTTTATCAAATCCATGACAAAGTCTAGGATGCCACTGAATGAAACAGGAGGAGAAACAGGTCCTCAGAGAGTTTGTGAGATAGAAACTCCCCAAACTGCAAACAAAAGCAAAAAGCAAATCAAACTGTCAGATATACAATGATGTAGCACAAGTTGAAGTTTCACAACAGCTTATTTAGGTAACGTGATTCACCTGCCTATAAAGATCACACAATAAATCTTGATTGAAATAATGTTTTCTTTTTCAAATGGTAAAGCTCATTCTCCCTGAAGGCTAATTTCCAATTATTGCTTCTTTACTACAATGACAAGTCTTTGGAAAACAAGATGGTCTTGGGAGACATTGAGGACATAAGGAGAGAAGAGACAACCAGAATCTCAATTGTAGCATCATCACATGAACTCTGCAGTACAATGAGGAAAATATAAACTACAGGATGTTGCTTCTATATGAGTTTTCCTGATATTGACAACAGTGCATACAGATTTCCAGGAAAGGTGAAATTATGTTCCAGCAAATTTCTAACTTTGGTTAACAGTATAAAACAAGTACAGATTATTCCCAATAGCTTGGCTACATGATTGAAGACAGAATCCATATTAACTGATGCTTTACATTGCAACAACTGCCTTTCTATTTTACAGGTCTAACAAAATGGTGAAATGAAAATCTGGTACTTGAGAGAATGCTTCTCACCAAAATTTGGAGAAATTAAAAGTAGCACAGGGACTCTAAAAGGAAGAAAAAAAAATACGTGGAATAAAAGAACTTCCTTCTGAAACACAGTAGAAAATGTTTTTACATTTAATAAAGAAAACTAAGACAGGTGCACTCGTAATAGCACCAGTTTTTTAGAAACACAGAACAGCTATAACAGCGTTTCTTATGTTCAGGAGATGTGTTATTTGATGTGTAAATCAAGAATGGGACTTCCTCTTACAATATAAAGAGAACCTTTTGTGAGGAGCAACAGGAAAAGGAGCAACATGAAAAGAAATTCCTTGGATCGTTTAAGGTAGAAGAACAGCAATGGGGAATTAGTGAC
>NW_008618461.1:0-32914 GCF_000691845.1 Merops nubicus
CTAAATGATTCTATGATTCTAAATTGTTGCTTTTTAGGATTTTTTTTTTTTTGGTGGAATTAGTTACTAATGGGATTTCTGTCATGAAAAAAGAATCTTTTATAGTGTGTATCTTTATTTGTTCTTGATTCTGTGAAACCATGTTTGGGTTTACATTTTTATGAAATTCTTCCTTCTGTGATTCAAATTATACAAAGGAAGGAGCTAAAGCAACCTCACTTACTTCTGACATGAAGAGGAATGGTTTTCTTCTTTCAGTTAGCAATGCTGTTCAAAAAATAACACAGATTTTCAAGTTTCAGTTTGTCATGTAGTCATCTTCCCTGTGGGACTGCTCATGGCTTTTCAGTGAAATGCATTGGGCTGCCACTTGAGCATATTTGAGATTCACATAGTAAACACCCACAGCTTGGTAACCTCATGTTGCTTGACACAGCATTGTGGATATTAAATTCCTTACTCAAAAATTTGAACTATGATTGTAGTTCAGAATCTAGCAGTGAGTAATGTGTGCTTAAATCATTTCTAGGAATTTTTTTTACTGTCTTTGAGGAAATAGAATTTGTACATTTATCAGCCCAGGTAGGATTAAGTGTGAGAAAGAACTTGTTCACTAAAAGAGGTTAGAAAAACCTTTACTTGCTCTTTTTTCCACCCATTGAAAGATTCTGGCTCTACTGAAAATTCTTCCAGGATCCTGTGCTTTGAGTGCGGCATGTTGCTTCCCAGCAGCTCAGACATTTACTTGAGTGGAATGGGCTGTCATTTCCTCTCCTCCTTGTTCGTTTCAGATACGAGGTAAACTTGATAGTATGGAAGTTTCTGAAGCAATAAAGTTAAAATAATTCTGAAAGAAATTTATGTAGTATTTCTATCCTTTCAGTGGGTTTTGTGTTCAGAGGGAGCAATGTGTTCTATATTGAACAAAGTTAGTTGTCTTGTTATCCTTTGGTTTTACATCAATCACTATTAATTGCATTTATTTACACAACCTGGCAGGTATTTGCCTTGGGGGATCCTGACTCCTCATGGGCATCTGAGCTTAACTTGCTTACCTACTGGTCACCATGGACCATTCCAGGATGCTTTTGATATCACGTATTTCAGAAACCAGATGCACTCAGTCTTCACTGCAGTGGACACAGAGGTCTCTGTTCTTGGGGAAATAAAGCGTATAGCAAGGGTGAATGCTGTGTGCTGTCAGTCTGATCCTATATGCAGAAGTCTTACTGTTCAGGAGCTCAAACCAAACCACAGTTTCCTTTTCTATACATTTAATTGGTGTCTTGTACACTGAGTCATACACTGAGCTACCAGTTATCTTCCATTACATAGATAATAATATCTACTTTTCAGGTGATTAATCACTCAGACTAAGCTCAAACGCCAGTTATTAGCACATTCACGTTTAGTTTATGCTAAATAATCTTAAGAGCTGTGTTTATTTATTTATTTGTACTTTCTCTTCCATTTAGTGGTAGTGATTCTTGTAGTGGTGCTAGAGCTTGTGTCTGTGGACATCTGGACACCCTGCTCTTGATCCTGCTAGGTAACTGCTTGTCTACCATGTTCTCAAAATCATTGCCCAAGTGAAATAGCTTTGATAAAAGCTTTTTAGTGCTTCATTATAAAAGTAAGGATTATTCTGTAGGCTCTGTAATGTGGCATCTGTATCTAGAAGATTCATAAAAATGGAACTAATTTTATCCCATTTTCCATAGCTTTGAAAGTGTGAGGGCCTTCTACCATCAGTTTATTATTTCAAATGGAATTCATTTATGTGTTTTTTAATAAATGTAGTAAACGACAGTTTAAACAATACTCTTCAGGGCATCATAGGCTTCCAAGGAGTTGATACTACACTGACTCTGTGCACGTCTTACTTTTAAGTCAAGGAATCCAGAGTTTAATTAATTGAAGAAAATTTTACATTTTTCTTGGCAAATGCTAAATTTAATCTGGGGATAACTGCAAAACGAAATTAGTGTTAGAGGAAACAGGCTTTTGTAGGACCAAGGGCAGTTACATGATGCATCATTCATTGATCATTCGTAAAATTTTCAGTTTTTCCTTGTTAGTACTAGAGCTCAATAGTACTTAATTTTGTCCTGTAACGCTTAGATGAGATGGAAAACATCAACAAGCTTGTTTATTTCACTGAAATACTATGACAGCTTTGAATTTCTGTAATGTTTTCTCACCTACTCTTTAGTAGCAAGGCTCTAGTAACAAAAGCATGTGTTAATTCCTCTGAAGAGAAGGATTGCAGTGGACACATCAGAAACAATGTCTGAAGTGAAGAAGAATGACACTAACATCGCCACTTTTATGTGGAGTATCTTCCTCAACATACAGGAGGTGTGTAAAGTGTTGTTCATATGCCTGTTTGTGCATGACAAGTATTCTATACACTCTACTGTTGAGACACAATGTTGTTTCTTCATGAATTACATTGACAGGTAGAACCTTGCCGAATGTCATAGGCAAAAGATGAACCCTTTTCTCTGTTTTGTTCTATTTTTTAACATACAATACTCATACCATCTGCAATACCTAGATCAGTTCTTTTGAAAGATTTACATTTTCACCGAGGAAATTTTCAGTGGAGAGTACACATAGGAACATACAGGTTATCGGTGATTTTCTTGAAAATTTTTAATGCTGAAAGAAAGCAAGAGATGCAAGATAAAATCCATGAGGGAAACAGGTAACCAAATGTGTAAATGACAACTCTGAGTATACTTTGACCAAGTATATACAGTAATGTAGGAATGTGAAATGCAGCATGGCTGCATGCTGGAGTGAATAATAGAGATACAACTCCTTGGCTGTGGGTTTCACTAAGCCACTGCATTTACTTGTTATGTTTTATACTTTTCAGTGCTGCTGCTGTAACAAAACATCACAAACCAAGTACTATTTGAAAAATTAAATATATGTTGTTTAGAGGAGGCTCATGGAACATCCTCTGATGTTTGGAGCTAAACTAGTTTTTTGCCAGTATTAACTCATCTTTTACTACTGGTTGCTGGGATAGAATGGGAGAATCAGTTCTTGCTAATCTGCTGCTGCTCAGTGGTGGCTTTTGAGTTTAATGCTAACAAAAAATTTATCTCAGACAATCAGACCATTATAAAAGTTTTGAAGATCATTAGGGTCACAGACATATTTGATTGTTCAGGGAATATCTCCAGCTGCCTTTTTTCTTTTTCTCCTATCCTTCCCCGTAGTCTATTTCACTCTTCTCTCTCAGGGAAGTGTAAATAGTTTCCCTTGAAATTTAGGTTTGGAAAATGATCTTTAGCAGATGCCACAGCACAAAGAAGGCAGAAAAGTTTTGTGTGTAAATCTGTAAGAATAAGATTTTTTTATGGTGTTGATGAAGATCTCTGTAGTAATCTTGTGTATGTTATGACTGCTGCTAGAGATGAGGCCTTTGCATTTGGCTATATGAAGAGGTTAGCGTTATGTGAAGACCAAATATGTTTTTGCCATTGTCTTCCATTTCTTCGTCTCCAGTAAACTCAGTCTAGCTGGGCAAAAAGACTAAGGTGCCTTCTTCTCTATAAATGTCAGTAATGTCACCTGGTAAGTTTGTATGTGTGACTTTTCTGCTTTTGCAGAAGAAAATTCCTCCATTTAAATTAGAGAAACCAAATGAGTGAATTACCCAAGGCCAAACTAAGGTATGCTGTGAGCTCCACTGAATTTGCCTTCATTCCCAGGGCTTCCCTGGAAATCATATTCTGGTTGACATCATATTGTATATGCTGTAAGGTTATAATGCCTTCTAAGTCATAAACTTAATGATGTCAGTTTAAAGGCAGGAAATGGAGAAAAGATTCATCTTAGAAGTAAAGAAACTGTAGCTGCCTGGCAAATGGCGAGAAAATGATGGAATAAATCATACTGTCATTTCTGGAGCTGACAAGACTATTCTGCATTACTAAAAAGTAAACACTAAAATGTATTACAGTGTAATAAAGTTATTGTACAGTGTGTATTTGGCACTGTTTTCTACTGAAAGGATATGTAACTGAGTAGATGGTGTGTGGGCTTGCAACCATTCTTCAGCTTTTTTTGTGCTGCTTGTAGTTCTCTTAGTCACTTGAAGGAGGCTACGACTTACTCATTATTAGATCACATGAGAGAACTGCTGTGCATGCTCTATCCAGTACTCACCCAAGTGGTATGTAATAAAGGGGACGTGCCTTTTCACTGCAGAGACATGTACATGGCAAAACTAGCATTAAAGGATTCTACTGCAGGTGGTATAATAAGAAAGCACAGGACATTCTGTGTCTACTCCAGCTATCCCTGTCTATGTTAATATAATAGCATAAAGTCACGTATGTGAATAAAAAAATGAATTTCTTTAGTAATGCACTTAGGCTGGTGGGGATAGTGGGGATGTTGTGGTTTTCTTTTCTTTTTTTTTTTTTTTTTTTTTTTCAGTCAAAGCAAGCTCACTTTGCTTGAAATATATTTGAGTAAATCTTTAGGGAGAAGGCAAAAATTTTTCCAGAATCTAGTTTATGATTAATAGCAGTCTAAGGTTCTTTAGTAGTCTCATTGTACGCCTGCATATCCTGGATCCTGTCTCCAGTCAGTACATTTTGAAAAACCTCCAACATCTGTCTTACTACCAAGAGATTTATAGTAGAATTCCAGTAGATCAAGACATCCATTTTCTGCCCTTATAAACAATCAAGACTTAGACTTTTGACAAAATTTAGATACTCTAAAGACTTACATTTTATTCAGATGTATAGTCCCCTCTTTTTCCCGTTATGGATAAATGACTGTGTCTTTACATGTATTGGATATGAGCAAAACAAACATTTCTGGGTAGCAGGAAATGTGTATTAAGTGGGAAGCATAGCTGTTACTATGCTAGTAGAGGTCATCTTGTGACAACAATGGCCTTCATTATGTATCTAATTGGCTATATATTATGAACTATTTTACATTGCCTAATACAGTATTATGCATTTTAAATAAACTTCTAGAATTTAAAGCTCTCCTACTTACTATGCAATATATACAATTGGAAATTATTATGTGGTTTTCAAAAGAAATACTATATACAATTTTCTACCATCAGTTAAAGACTTCAACCACTCGTATGACACTAGACTCTTTTGAATAGTTGTAGTCATCTTTATTGAAACATTCTTACTGTATATATTGAATAGCAGACTAAGTACTTCAGAGC
Organism: Merops nubicus; assembly: GCF_000691845.1. Classification (NCBI taxonomy): domain Eukaryota; kingdom Metazoa; phylum Chordata; class Aves; order Coraciiformes; family Meropidae; genus Merops; species Merops nubicus. The sequence goes on from NW_008618461.1 coordinate 5,216, forward strand.
AGTATTACTTTTTAGTTTAAGAGTTATTGCTTCCCTGGGACTTTAGTAATTTGCAAACTCTCTTTAAAGGAAAGAAATCATAGATTAAAATTAGGACCACCACAGTTTTACAGCAGATCCTGGCCTTTCTTGGAGTCATCTGCTCCACTTACATGTAACATAACATTGTTTATGTGAGAGGGAAGAGCTGGACTGAGGATTAAAACTTCCCTGTATCATATGGAGAAATACACTTTTCACACTTTGTGTCAGCATAAATATTTCAATGTGAAAAAAATAGTGGAAATGATTTGAAGATTTTTTTTAATGAATCAGTTTAAAAGCCCGTTACTTCTCCAACAAAAAAAACCAAAACCCACCCTATTTAAATACTGAAATATGTATGAAATTTAATTGCATGATGTTATGTTTTAATAAATGTAAGTAGGAATAAACTCATTAGCCTGACTACTTTAGCTTTCAAGATTATTTCATAGAACTACATTGAATATAATTGAATTATACAAAGCCCTCTGTATTTTGACAGATTAGCTAATTGCAAAATTTGTGAGTAGTGTTCTGAGAGTTTGTGTGCCTTCTGGATTGTTAAATCCAAAGTTTAGAGTGGCTAAGTGGCACTGAAGTTTCTGCTGATTTCCAGTGTTAATAGAAAATGCTAAGGAATGAAACTACAGCTTTCAGCTGGTTTTCCTATAGTATAAGTTATCTCACAGTGAGGGAGTTTCCAAATCTAGCCTTTATCTCTTTGATCAAAGCTCTTACAGACAGCAGAGTATTTTTAAACTTTGTGGTTCTCGGTGTAATGTTCTGAATGGTTCTGCTATTATATACTGTTATTCAGCTCACTATTATTTTTAAGGGATAGAAAACCAGTATGAACTTGGTGAAAATAGTAACCATTGCTAGCAAAACACTTACCTGAAACAAAACAAGGGGCCTGGTATTCCCATACATGCACATAATTGCCATTCTTAGACTTGTTTTTTTCCAGCGCAGGGTTTCCTGATGGGTGATAATCACATGCAGATATGACAGCTTATCAAAACTCGGCATTTTTCAGACCTTGCCAATGACTCTTAATCCATCTGGCCCTTGTCTGTCCTCAGTCAGCTTCCTGCTTTACTCAAAGCAGCTGCTGGGCAGCCTTGCTTGCTGGTGGCCACCTTTTTCAGCTTCAGATTTCTCGTAGAGAGCTGCATTGAATGAAAGAGAAAATAGGAAATATTTTCTCTGCTAGTGAAAAAGAAGGAATGACCTTCTTGAAGCCATCTTTCCTGTGCATGATTAACATGGACAGAGTTCTTCCTTGCTCCCTGTTTTTGATGACTCGAGCTAGGTATGTATCATAGCTCCAGACCACTGTGATGAACAGCGCTTTGGCCACCTGCCATTTGTCCCCATTATATCAATATGCCCAAAGCTGCTCATCTGCTGGAAAATAAATTAATGCAAAAAAAAAAAAAAGGCATTCTGCACCTTTTGCAGGGGACTAGGCATGTGAGATATTACATTGGTCCTGGGATATGGTTATACTCTTGTCTCATTTCAGCCATGCTGCATATTACATTTAAGTATGTTTAGCTCTGCTGTGTTTTAAGCAGTGTATCATATCTTAAAAATCCAAAAGTACATAAATGAAAGCTTATGCTGTGTAGCTAAATTCTTAACTGCTATGCATTTTGTCTGCTATACGCATTTCCTATGGTACCGCGGACCTGATTCAGAAAAGCATATAAGCATGTGCTTAATTAAGTGCTTTCCTGAATAGGTATGCTGTTCTGAATTGGGGCCCATAAGAGTAACTGGCATGTGGGCTGTAATGTCCCACCTGGGACATTCTAGGGGTGGATATTAGAAGACAAACCTTTTTTCTTTCTTTTTTTTTTTTTTTTTCTGGTTTTCCTGCTTTCTGGAAGTCTCCTGTTGCTCTTGATGATTTCAGTTTTTGATAAGGTGCATTCATCTGTGAGCTGAATCAGGCTTTACATTTATGGTATTCATCTCTTAAATCCCTTTGTTTTGAATAAATACAGCCTGTATTTGATAGAAAGTATATTTTGATAGAAAGTATATTTGCGTTTCGTGTTGGAAAGCTAGATGCCATGGCAACTGTTAAAGAAATTAAAGCTAGCTCCCTTCTTAATCTGGAATTCACTTTTGCACCCTTTGATTTTGATATTTAGTGGGGCTTAATTTTTATTTTTACAACAAAATTAATTTAGTTATTTTGAAGCTCATGTGATCAGCTTCCCAAAATGTGTTCTTTGGCACAGACCCAGATGCCTGTTCTCTTTTGGAAGTGTTACAGCTGCAATAAATTTGATTTTACCCTTGATAATTTCTATAATGCACAGTAATAATCTATTGCTGATTCAGTGTTGTTGCCTTTCCACTATGGAAAAAAAAGTCACAAATCACAAATTTTACTATATTTACTGCACTTAAGTAATGGTATATACACAAAATTGTAATACGTTTCAAGATTTGTTTGGTGTCTAGTTTTGGGAAGTTATTCAAATAATGTAAACTCTGCAGTTTGCATGTTATTTGTCACTTCTGAAAATTCTGATAGGTTCCTGTGTTTCCTTTGAGGTCTCTGTTGAGTATTTAATAGAAAAAATGCACAGAAATCAAGGAACTTTCTCTCTGTATTCATGAAACAAAATAATCTGTATACTTGGCAATATAACAAAATACATTTATCAAAAAAATATCTTTGGATGTGTGGAAAGAAGATGACTTTATTTTGGTAAGGTAATTTAACATTTTTTTTTTTTTTTAAGCTTATCTGTGATCTTTTGTGGTTATGCGTATTTCATAGTTGTGCCATTTCTTCCAAACTGCCTTTTGGTTGCATAGTTAATAACTTCTTCAATTGTTCCATTGCTTGGGTGGACCCATATTAACACAGTAGTCTTGTTTTTTCTTTTTTCTTGAACAATGCTTAATATTTCATAAACCTTGTTAGAGTGATCCTCTTAGGAGAGAAACAGCCTGAGTAGGAAGAAAATATAAAAGGGAGAGTGACCAGAAACCTGCTCCCAGGCCCCTGCATTCTGTGTGATGATGTGGAACGTTCTCTGTGAAGGCTGAATATTGCCATCTCTGTGCTTAGTCTCATTAAAGAACATTTTTGTCATCTATGATCAAGTATATCCTTTCCCTAGTTAGCATCTGTTAATGTGTGGGTTTGGACACTGCTTTCCAGCCCTATGGAAAATAGGTTGTTCAAAGGGTTGACACAATCACTGATCCACCTGCCATGCCCATGTACCACCCCTATGTTGTCCCTGACCCTTTCTTTGCATATATAAATTTATCCCTTGATAAATTGATTTGTCCTTGATTTATCCTTTATCCCACTACTCTTTCTGGCTCATGTGTCTGGTACCAAAGAAAGGACTTTGGTTTCCTTCCTTTTTATGATATTTCCACCTGCTACCTGTTTTACAGCTTTCATGAGGAGGTAACTGTAGAGCAGATGCAGATTCCCTATGCAACCTTTAGGGCATGTGATGCTGTGATCACACTCGAGCAGTGGCCTCAGTTTTGTAACCAACATTCTGAGGTGCTAGAATTACTGAATATGAAGATCATGAATCATGAGGTATTATGAATGAACAGAACCAGAAAAAAAGTAAAGATGTCCTGTTGGGAAGAAATTTATAATGAAATGGTAACTCTGCTGCTACTATTTCACCTATTTTTTATTTCCCTCTTCTGTAAGTAGAAAAGTAAGACAAAAGGCATTAAAAAAAAGCCTCTCAGGGGCATCTTTCCTCAGCTGCCCATTCAACCCTACAGGTTCAGCGAAACCAGAACTTTCCTTTGCTTCATTAGCTGCAAAGTAAGATCCTTCTTCTCTTTGTTGCTCAGAGCACATTTTGAATAATTTAATAACCACAAGTGATTAAGGCATTAAGAATTAAAGTAGCTTTAGAATCAGACTGTGGTAATGGAGAAGTATTGCCTAAGTTACCAGCTGAGCAAAAAAATGGGAGAAAGCCTTACCTAGTCACCTAACTCCTGTAAAACTGGCAAGGGTTTGTTGGAAAGAACCTGACTGAAAATGACATTTTTAGAAAACAAACTTCACAAAGAATTGTAGTGTTTTTTGAATTAATTTTTCAGGTTGCTCTTCTGTACGTTCACCCTTATGAAGTGGTACGTATTTTTGGCAACATATATTTTACTAAAAGATCCTGAAATAAAAATATTCATCCTTATTTTTTTAGTCTTTGGATTATCAGTGTCACCCTAATGTACTTCCAACACTTCATTAAGTTTTTAGATCTTCATAGAACATTGCTAAATAAGTAACAGAAAGACTGTTGATGAAAATGCTGAGTTTATTATTCAATAGATGCAAGAAAAAAAAGTACGCTGAATGAAAAATGTTTACCTCAAAATGTAAATGTATTTTTGTTTCACTTCATATCCAATGGCTGGTGGGCTATTTTGCCTGTGAAATGTAACATCCAAACCAGTAAACATCTATTAACTTCTTGGCCTGCTGGTGAATTGAGGTAATTTGTGCAATTCTATGAGGATATAACTTGCTGTAAGAGAATTTTACATATGTGTCGAATTGCTAAACTTCAAGAGTAGTTTGGTAAGAAGCACGTCTGTAGCAAATCAAACTTTTGCATGTGTTCAATAACACGCGTTTCTTGGCAGAGAAAAGGCTTTTCCATCAGAAAAACACAAAGTATAGATGGAAACAAGTGAAGGAGGTATGTGTGGGAGAAACCAAATTCAGCCCTTCTCCATCTTCAGTGCAGCGACCAGAGCATATTTTCTGACACACAGAGTACACTAATAATGTACATCCATTTTGATCCAGACTAGTAGTAGAATTGACTAAATTAGTTATTACTGCTTTCTTAAACCACCAGTACTTATTTCTAGAAATCACACACGAAATCCACCACTGATATATGCAGGCTCAAATCAATGGGATTAATGTGTTTGCCCCTACCTGTCCTGTAGTTAAACTGAACTGTGAGCATCGTTGTGTTTAGAACTCCATAGTAGTGTCTCAAAATGTCTTGTCAGGTTAGAGTAAGGTGACGGTGTTAAATCACTAGATGGAACACTCCATAGTTCTTCAAGAAAAAAGGGAAAATGTAACACTGAGCACCTAACTATACATCACATTTTAATTTCCTTTTCCTACCATGCCTGAGGAAAGCCAGAGGGTATATAGTCTGGTGAGCAAAAAAGAACTTTGGTAAATGCTTCCTTAAGAAAGAGTAACATTTAATCTGCTTACTAGTGCATTATGTTAAAGGCAACAATAATATGTAGAAAATCACTTACCTGTGCATTATATGTGTACCATTATTTTCATGTGCTCTGTAATAGATAATTTTTTTTCTGTCTGGGTTTGCTGTTAACCTATATTGTTTGGTTTGTTTTGCCTTTTTTTTCCCCTCCTGGAATTATATTTTATCAAGAGAGTTTACCTCCTTGAAGAACTGGGCATGCCTGCACCATGCAGTGGTGCAAAGTAGGAATACAGTGGCATCTGTGCTAGTTAACACACTGGAAGCATGATGCTGAGCCCAGCCTGGGAAGATGTGTGGAAAGGTAGGTAGGGTGGGGAACTGCAGACACTAAGCTGCAGCTTTAACAACCAGGTGAACGGTGGGGGAAATCCCAGAAAATGGTATGTCATGTTTTTTCTATAAAACTACTAGTGAAACTGTCAATAAAAATATTGAACAAGAAGAACAGTTAAGAGACATATGTTCCCTCTCTAATTTTTCAGAGGAATAGAACCATGGAATTCCAGAAAATAAGAACATATCTCTCTTTCTGTCCATTTATTTGTGGGTAGTTTTTTGAGCAGAGAAATTCTAATTTTGATAAGGAGGTACATATTCTACTGCTCAGAAGGTGATGGGTTACAAACACCATGGCTATCTTGAGGAAGGATTTTAAGTGCAGAGGCTTGCTTTTTGGAAATTTTCTGTAGCTTTCTCAGAAATCACAGATCAAGATAGAAAAGTAATGAAAGAATGTAGCTTCTGTATTATATTCACATTTTGAACAACAGAATGTCATAATGAATTTTTGCCCACATAGCCTACATCCCTTTTAAAATGTTATAAACCTGTTAGCAATTTGACTAGGATTTTTTAAGATAATCCACATAGATTTGGAAGCAGAGTAAAACAGCTATTGAAAGACATGTCTTTTCTTCTTTCCCTCCTGCCCTCTCCCCTGTCCCATGGAGAGGAGGGATCAGAGGCAGATAAGTCATGAGGAAAAGGAGATAAAGCTTCTTCCTATATGTGTGTATAGTCAGAGTTTTGTTATAATCTAGGGCTTATATGCATGAAAATACTGTCGAATCATCCCTTAAAGTGTGTGTATATATATAGACACATATCTAAATTTTATCTTTTCTAAACTCATTGCAAAATATATTTTTTTTTTTAATACTGAACTATTAAATAACTCCAGTAATGTAAGCAAAGCCACCACTTCATGATAATTAAAATGTAACTCTAGGAAAAGAAGATGTTACAACATACAATGGAACAATGGGACTGATAAAAATAAATAGTAACTTTCTGTCTTTCAAATTTCAGGTAGTAGTTTGTTGCTGGAAGCCTAGTCATATGGTGTTGAAGGACCAATGTATTAATTTTGCAGATGGTAAGAGAAGCTTAGAACAGATTTATAGAACAAAAGTGCATAGGCACCTAAGTGGACCAGGCAGCTCTTAGCTGAGAAGCCAATACAAGGTGATGGATTACCAATCTAACTGGTAAACAATAGTTTAGCAATCAAGCCCATTTCTTCTGCTCAGCATTTCGCACTGAGTAGATGATTACAGGAGGCTGATTTCTTCGGCACTGCTTTTCTCCCTCGATGTATTGTATATGGAGCCACAAAACCAAATTAGGGATGAAGAGTCTACTTAGTTCTAAATACTTAATTCTGTTCTTCTAGTTTTAGCCCTTGGTACCTCGTTGCTAGAAAGATTGTCTGGTGATCAAAATGGCCACCAGGTTTATCACCCATGAGTGAGTGCCACCTTGCTTATTACTGAACAGAAACAAGAGCCATGATGTCCTTTCCACTGAGAGTTTTGTTAACAGCACTCATGTAGCAGAGTTTGGGTGGTCTGAATGGGTCAGGGGAACCTGAGAGAGGTGTAGCTTCAACATTCAAAATATTCTGAGTGCTTTTGTATTATTTTAATAAAAAGTATCATCACTAAAGCTTTTCCATACTGACGAAAAACTTGCATCTTTATTTGGACTGGTCTCTGGTGTGAACAGACTACTGCTTGAAGTGGGGGCTTTGGCTATGCCTTCTGCTCTCTGCCTGATATGTTAAAAGATTGTTTGGTGATCATGAAATTTGACATATATGGTGGTTCTCACACACAAAACTGTATTTTTGGAAAGCAGTAATATGCAGCTGATTGAGAGCAGGTTGCTAGTTAGTCCTTAGGCAAAAGTAGCTGTCTAAAAATAGCACCATTAGTTCACAAATGCACATACTTGCATGGTGCACTCTTACAATTCAGTTTCATACTTTCTGTTGTTTTTTGTTTTTTTTTTTTTTTTTTTTTCATTTTTCATTACACTAAGTCATTTAAAAAGGTCTGAGAGGTTTTATGGAATGGAATCTCTCACTGTGACATATAGTACACCTAAGAAATATTAGAGAAAATGCCTTTCCACTATTTTGAACTTTTTTTCCCAGTATTTTATTCCAGTACTTGTTGTCTTCTCTGCTCCTTTTTTTTTTGTTTGCTCTGTGGCTTATGAAACACCCTCATTAGCTCTTTGTTTCTGGCCTGTTCTAATAGTGCTGATTTACAAGAATTATGAAAAGGGCAGTGGGAAGTATGGTACAGCCAGTTTCATCTTCTCCTGCTGCCAGTGACATTTCTTCTTTTCATTCATCTGTCTCCTCTGGTTCTTTTAAGTCTTAAGACAATTAATTTGGAAATTAAAAATAATTTTCTGTAAACCCATCTAAAATAGTTTTTTCTTTCGCAGCTTTCTCAGCTGTTTTGTGATACAAAGGAATTGCTTGAAATACTGATATGTAGGATCCCCACAAGTACTGAGGTTATGAGTTCTTTTTAATGAATTTGAAGCTGCCTTGTCCTTCTTCATGCATTAGAGAAACATACATACCCCTCTGTTTCTATATCACGTTATCTGAATTATATTTCAGGTTGTGTTCCTTGCTTGTGAAAAATTGCTAAAAATCTGTTAAATAATATGGCTTTTTAGATTAGGACTAAACCCGTGTAAATCTGTGTCATCATCAGCATCTTTTAAAAGATGGCACAAATGGTGACATCTGGGAGCCAATTCATCATTTAATTAAATTATCCTGTAATGAAATCTGCCTTAATGAGATTAATTTTAATTATTAATCAGGAGCTGACATAGGCACAAGGCACCATAAATAATAAATGGAAGCTGTGTCTGCTCTATTTCTAAGAAAGGACCTACTTTAGAAGAGCAGTGCTTTTCATGAAGCTGTGTTGGCTGTTTTGTGCTATCATGATCGCTGTTTTGTGGAGTTTGGTTTCTGTTTCAAACTTTAAGACAGAATATTAGTCCTGTTTCTGTTGATGAGTAACTGTTGCTGTTTTAATATTATATTTTATTCGGTCATTGTATAACCAGTCACCTTCGTTATTCCATTAATGGAATAATGGTTTTGTTTCCATCTATAGCAGTTAATAAGTATATTTTAAAGGTAAACAATGTAAGTATAATTTATTGAGATTGTGTCCAAAATGTGCAAGGATTTCATCACACCTATGTTTGTATGCATATATGTGGCCACACTCGTGCAGCTTCTCCCAAGTAATATCTATCTTCATGTGGATTACCTCAGTGTTGGTCTTATGAATGCTGTTTCTAAGGGCTTTTGTTGCTTGGCTGTAACAGGAGTTTATGTGGGAAGCATGGCTGGCAGAGGAGAAATGATCTCTGTGTGTACCAGCCACACTCTGTGAGGCTTGTTATGATTGTCTTACACGAGGAGTGAAACCTTTTGCTTTTACCTCCAACACCACTGTGTTCTCACTTGCCAAGTGCAGACTGATTCCACAAAGCTGGAGCTGATTATTCGCTGCTCAGAGTGATCATTTCTTTGGCCTCCTGGGCCATACACATTCCCTTCCATCTGTATTTGTTTTGAAGGAACTGCCATTTGTTTTAGTTCCAGCATTCCATGAATATTTGGTTTTCCTTCATTGTCTCTTGTTGAAAAATCACTTTGCTTCAGAAGGAACAAGACCCAAACTAGAACAAGAGCTGTTGATGCTGAGTGTTAGTTACAACCTGCTGCATACAGGAGTTCCTGAATGAATGCAATTTTGGTAGGCTACCATTATCCTGTTGAGTTGATAGCGCAGCCCACGTTTGGGCCTCATTAGATGAGAGAATAAGTAAGCATGTAAGCAGACTGCTCCCTAAGCTGAAGGAATTCCTTATTGTATGGCTATCATGGGCTGGAGTTCAGGTCCTTTTCAGAAGAATAGCCTGTCTTTTTCCAGCTCAGGCTAAATGTACTCATGAAGGGGCTTGGCAGTACTTTGTGGTCCTTAGGTGCTGAAGGGAAGCCACTGGTGCTGGAAGTGAAAATAAAAGGCATAGAATACAAAAAGACCTTCAAAGCAAGATCCTACCTCCAGTGAAGCTGATAAGAATTTGCTATCTCTTTCAGCAGACCCCAAATTTGAGCTCTGGTGCCCCATTAAAGTTATGTTTCTTGTCAAGCCAAAATGCTGCACGTCTAGCAGCTATCATATTCTTTAGCAGCATAGAGCAGCTGTCTACCAAGCATTTCACAGCTTTATCAGTAGTAGAGACTGGACAAGGTAAACAATTGCAGGACCACCTTACTGCACAGCTTACATGGTAACTATGTGGCTTTCCTAAAAGGATAAAGGGATTTGTATTCAAGTTCTGTATTCTGCTAGTTATGTGATGGGAAGTGGCTTTGTTTCTTCATCCCTCCCAAACACGCACAAACATATGGTTATAGCAGTTGGACCTAATAATGGCATCGTAACACTTGTAACAAACAGTGATAAGGCAGAAATATCTAGAAATCCTAGACTGACTTACTGTCAGTTTTGGGACAGTGGAAAATTATTTGTAATGGGAATTGTTCGTGTCCAAGAGACTTTCTTGTCTGTGCTCCATAATGCTCTGTGGTGATGACTTTGGAAAGGGCAGTTTTCACTCTCTGTCAACTTTCCAGACATTCTTAATGGACATCATTGTTTGCATAATACAGTGATGTCTGGACTGTTTGTTCTGTAGAGCCTACGCTATATGATAGAAGTAATTATAACTATTATACAGGATAAATATATTGTGCTTTAAATAAGTACAGCATGCAAAATGGCTCAGTAAATTTTTTGTAGGATGTTCATTAAGGAAAGGAACATATCTCAGTCTGAAAGAGCTCTTTGGCTCTTTTAGAAGTCCTAAAAATACTGCAGAAATACCACCAAGACTTGAAGTATACTGATCTCTTGATGGGTTAGTTTTTTGTTTGTTTGTTTTTAATTTTGCTTTATCATAATCTTACCAATTTCTCAGTATATGTGACATATACATGCTTTTGTATACCTAATTTAAAATGAACTTTTAATCCAGTAAGGATCTTATCCTCCCTCAAATTCCTCTTTTATGCAGTAGTAATCAAGGCACTGTTGGTTTAGATTCTCCAAGAGATGGAGATCTGGCTGATCAGCTCTTCATGCATTTCCAAAAGGCATGAAGTAGCATTCTACATGGAACTGCTTTTGAGGACATTTGGCAGGCTTGGGAGGAAGGGGTAGGTTCTCACATGGATAAAATTCTGGTTAAAAGATAGGAAACAAAGTTAAGTGGTCAAAAGGGATTGGATGACATAATGGAAAAAATGTCTTTTTTATTTTTCTTAGATGTCAGTGAAAGTTAACATTTAAAGATGGGAGGGTTGGAGAATACTTTGGGCAAATATCTTTATGTGATTTCCCTGTTCTTGCACATTTTTGGCATCTGCTGAAGGTGGAATACTGGGCTCAATGCATTGTTTTGTTATCTTGAACAGATCTACTTATTTTCTCAAACGAAGAGTTGTTGACTGTAGAAAAATGTGCTTTGACTTGGATTGTGTCTGAGGAGCTCGCTGAGCACAGTGCAGTAGTGTAATCTCCCAAGCAGACTTGTGCAAGAAGATCACACGTTCTAGGAACACAGTGTGACCCACTCTGCTAGGACAGGGTGTGTTCATTTGGTATCTGCACAGGCCACCAAACAGAATACCTTGTGCCTCACTAGAGGGGCATGCTTTACTTGATTTTGAGGCACTGAGCTCGGTGCTGTAACCTCTCTGGTACTGACCAGTCAGCCCTGGTGTCACTGTGTGCTGTTCCACTGCAGGCTGTTCAACTGTGTGTTAGCAGTTAGGTTTATTATTCTGCTTTTGCCAGGTTCCTACCCACATCTCTATTACAATCAGACTTCAAGTTGGCTTTGTCCTCCAGGAGATGATCCAAAGCGTGCTAACGCTTAGAGGAGTCTTCCAAGTAACTGCTGTAGGCTTTGGAATGACTATTACAATACAGGTTGGAAACATTCAAAGAAAAGTCATCGTTTCACACATGCATGCACACACACTTACATGTGTTCAAAGGATTTATTATCCAAGGGCTATGGAGAATATTTTGTTCAACAGCTGCACATAAAAATAATACTATCCAGTCAGAAAGGAGAAAATTCACTTCTGGCATGGTGGCCTGGCAGATGTGAGCAAATCTGTTTCTGAGTGTGGCTTTGCACCCACACCCGGGTGTGTATCTGTTTGCAAAGTTGTCTTCTGATTTGATTAATTTCTAGCTTTTGGGGAGAATTGTTGCAAGATTTCAGTGATCTGTGGATTTATTTTAAACGTTTTAGTTTTCTGTCCAGCTTCTCCCAGATGCATTCAATAGATGACAGATTTGAGGGTAATATTGGCTAGTCTTTCTATATTTAACACTCCATCCTATTCTTTCTTCAAGCACATACTGAGATCCGGACAAATGTTTAATATCATTGTTAAGTTGCAAAATTAAACCCTGGCCAGTTGGACATGATCTATGTGGAAGAACGCAGCTCAGTAGAACATTCTAGTAGTCTTCTTGGACAGGACAGGCATAATATTGTGGAGTCCCCTAAGTGCCTTGGCCCAAAGGCAAAACAATTGCCACACCATTAACTTAGCCATTCCTTAACTGCTGGGAAGTGGCTGCTCCCCACATGTACAGAAATTCTGTGTGTTTGGACTTGTCCCTGTATACTTTTTTCCATTTTCCAAAGTCCTAATTGTCTCCCACCGAGTTTCAAATATGCCATTTGAAACCATGTTCTCATTAGGCTTATCACTCTTGCATACTGATCTGCTTTTGATCTCATTGGGTCTGTGTCTGTTCCATAATTGCTTTGTCCACATTTCCTAATGTATAAATGGATAAGGAGATTTTAGGTGAGATATCTAACTTGCCAAGAAATTGGAATTTGTAAGTTCAGCCAATCGATGTGAATATAAATTGGTTTCAGTCACTTTAATTTACATACCAAAGAGCCAGAAGAAGGTGTAAGTTACTATAGGAGTTGATAAACTGACTTATTAATGTGTGCTCCTTTTAGTTGCACTGCCTGTTTAGCCTCTCTCCTGACCAGTCCATCACCAACACCTTTGTAAGCTCAAACATTGAAGAATTCAAATTCAGAGATAATACATATAAAAATGTAATCTACAATTTGTGAAGGAGTGTGGATATAAATTTGCCTATTTTATGATTCTAGATTCACTCAACTCAGTCTTAAGGCCTGATCTACCATTCCAAGAGAATAAAAATAAAGCTAACAGGAATAAACATGCCCTAGACTCTTCAAAGCATTCTGGGTCTGGCCTACGAGATTTGTGGTAGATCTGCACTTGACTTCAGTGGTGAAAGATCAGATCACCAAAAAAATAGTCTTCTTGCTTTTATGCAAGATTTCTTAGGAGTAATTCAAGTCATTCTACTTCCTATGGTTTCCTAGTTTCAGTCAAATTGTTTTAAACATGAATTCTAATAATGATTTGAACCATCCATCAGAAACAAAGGTCTTTACCTTGCTCTCATGAGTATTTTTAAGTTGGACTGTTGGTTTTGTTGTGTTGTTGTGTTGTTTTTTTTTTTTTTAGAAACCTTGTCATTGACAGTATATCATGAAACGTGGACCTTTCTTGCATGACACCTGAAAAACAAGCAATTTTGAAACTTGTTGTTTTGATCAAACTGCAGTTTTGATGGAAATCAGAATTCTAGTCAAACACAGAAAAACAATTTATTTTATTGAAATAAAACAGTCTTAAATAGTTTGATTACACAACATTTTTTTTTTTCACACAAATCTAAAAGATTCGTTATACAAGCGAATTACTAATCACAGTTACTAAGTGAACAAGTCATCACACTGGGAGAGATTTTCAAAGCCATTTGGATGCAAAAAGGTGTTGAAATGTATGCAGGAAGATTTTCCTGTCTTACAAATGAAATTAATTGCTGACCTCAGAAAAAAAATGGGTTTGCATTGACAATTAGGTTTCTTCTTGCTTAGACGTCTGTGAAGTTCTGTGTGTCAGAAACCTTCAAAATTAGTTTAACTCTGCTTCTATTTTTTTATTTGTTATTTATTTTTATTTTTTAATTTCTTAATTGAATCCCTTTACATTAGAAGTATGAAAACTTGTTTTTCTTTGATAAGAAAACTGAAACTTAAAATGTGTAGGAAAACTCATTTCTGTGCAAGTGAAAACAAAATATTTGTCTGGAAAACATGTAAGTGTCAACATTTTGTCCATTGTATACTGTAAAGCAACTATCTATTGGATATGGTATGATTTTGTAGTTTACTTTTAATTGGAAGTTATACTTAGAAGTTTTTATTCCTATTTATGTCTGAGATTAAAATAGAAGTTCTTGTTTACACACTTAATAATGACTCAGTAAGACTATTTAATATTCACCCTATTCACCCAACAGTTTTGATGTTAATAGAGAAACATATGATTGCAAAAATAATTTAAAAATACTTAAAATTGAATACAAAATATTTAAATAGTACATGTCCTATGAAATGTGGCTTCTGTGGCAGTTTTTGGATATGTTGGGCAGAAGTATTCTGGAATTTTTTGGTACCTTTAATTATTTCTGCTGTATTTCCAGATACTACAATAGCACTTCAAAGAAACTGGCCATCTCTTTAGCAAGACAATCTTGTAGAAACATAGCCGTATTCACCACACCTTTGGCTAGTTTGCATGAGTGATATCAGGCCTCCTTTACTCTTCAGCAGAAATTTCAGCCTTACCATGGTAGACATTCAGACCACTTCCTTAAAGTTGGAGGGGGACTGGTTCATGTAAATCAGCTTATGAATCAGCTCTTCATAACTTGGTACATTTCAAACCTTGAACAACTTAAACATCGAGACAAATTCTGAAAGGTGGTTCTGGGCAAATGCTTGTATGTCATGTTTACATTGATTTGTGCTCAAGGTGAGTGAATTTTAATTGTATTCTATCAAAAGATTTAATCTTAGTTTTTTTTCAAGTCACACTCTTCAGTGCTACTCTTACATGTAAATGAAATTAATTTTATGCCCTTGTATTTAACCTAGCAGTGACTATGAAAACTTTGTTTTAGTGGCTGAAATGTAAAAAACCTGCATGACTTAGCGCCCAAAATTCTTAGGTAAATTTTTAAAATCTTGCAGACCATAACATTTTTGTAATATCTATTTTCTGTCTTTTTACTGTTAGCACAGCTGTTGACTATATTAATTTTCATTTTTAATTCCCTTTGAGTTGTATTAGCCATCTGAATTTGCTCTCTGACCTTCAGAAAATGGGTTCTGTTTAACTTCATTTTGCTGAGCAACTCTTCAGCTGATTTATTAAACCTCTGAAATCTAAGAATCTGTGTAATATTTTATCATAAAAATAGAGATATAATGAAAAACTTAATTTTCCATCTTTAACAACCCCTGATTAGATCTTTATCTGTGCTGATGAGTCTTATATGGTAAAGAAGACAAAAAAAACAAGACAGTTTTGTTTCATTCAGTAGGAAGCTATGCATTCTTTTCACAGTGTCAAATGGAAGGCATTAGTGTTTTCCAAATGCTCAAAGCTAATTGTTCATTCACCCATTCTGAAAAGGTCTGTCAGCTCTTTTTTATATTTGATTTCCTACATTTTGTTGAGATGGTGGCTGTTTCAAGATACTTGTCCCCTCAGAATTCCTCTTTTGAGCTGCTTAGTTTACTCATGAACTTGGTGCACCTCCAGATCTTAGTTACGTTCCTTTCCCAATAACCACCTCTAAGACAAAGTGCCCCTGTGAGCTTGCAAAACTAACCTAGTAATCTGTGGTTGTCACTTTCTTTTTGTCCATAGGGTAAATCTTATAATAGAAACCAGAAGTTTAGATTTTGTTTCACTAAAAACTAAAGTATCAGCCTCAAGGCCCAAGTGTTGAGTTTCTTTTTCACTACAGCAAAATCTTTGGTTATACTACAAAACTGCTTGCTGGTTCACAGTAAAAAGGAGAATTCTTACAGCTGCTTCAGTCATCAAAATTTATGTAGATATTTAGTGATTGAAAATTCAGGTTTATCCAACCTAATTGTAACTCCCCATTGAGGAAACCAAGTTGGAAGTCAGCCTATGAAGAGATGTCGCCTCTGCAATAGTGAATTGGGTCTTTGTTTGCCAGTCTCATGCTGGAAGAGTCTCAGGACTGAACTGAGAAGTGGGCTATTCAGAAAAAGTAGTGGAGTAGAGTTCTATTGTAGTTCCCTAAAATGTGAGTAGAGCCCTCTGCCCCGATGACCATCTACACCCTTCTTCCCTGATACTACTTGGATAGGTAGGAGTGTTGGCAATCTAAAGGACAGCATAAAGGACCTCACAGAAAATCTACATTAAGATTACCCAGTGGTTTGTTTTGAGTCTCCGTCAAACTTTCTGTGCTGCCATAGGAAAGTGAAGGAGGAAGGGAAGGAAATCCGTGCTCTGTGTTCAGTTCTGTTTGCTCAACCTGCTATGGATTTGGAAGAATTACAGAATTCAGATATGGGAAATGGAAATTAATAAAGACATTAAAACCCCCAACTCTCCTTTATGGACTGCAACAAATCTAGTTGACAGATGAATGCAGTAATGCATATGCAATAATGACTAGGATAGAGACTAAGTCAAGTGCTGCAATTTAGGGATTATTAAGAGAAATTGAAATATATTTCAAACTAATAAAAAGAATATTTTTCTACCAACACGTAATAAAGGTTTGGAACTATTGCCACTAGAGAACATGGATGGCTGAATGACTGAAATTATTTGATGAAAATAAGGCTATCCACAAGTACTAAGGAGTTTTGCTTTGGTCAGATAGAAATATTTGTATTTCGCACACCAACAAATCCATCTAATATAGAGGTAAGACTAAACTCCCTGTCCCAGCATGTTGTTCCATAGCTTCACTGAACAGTGGAGTGACTCTTTCATCAACTTTAAAAAAATCAGTTAATGTCCACTTTCATAAATATGTCATTGTATCCTGTATATCCCAAAGATCTAATCTGGTATTCTAATTCATAATAGAGACTGAAGGTAGAGATACCATGGTTGCTATCTTCTAAACTGAGATCTCAGCCAGCTCTGGAGTGCAGCACTCACTGCAGAAAAAACCATATGATTCCCTTTTTGAGTCCCAGTTGTCCCTGCTCTCTTCTCAAACAGGCACTCTTGTCAGAAGGGCTTCACTTCTGACTCTCTACTCTGCCCTTCCATGCAAGCATAGCCAGGCATAAATTTAGTTTTCTAAAATTTGAGTAAATTTCCTTTTATCTGTCTGTGCTTTTAATACAGCACTTGTGTGCTCAGAGCAGGGACAGAAAGCAGAACAGCAGTTACATATAGTAACAGGGTACTAGTTAGAGTTGGGCCCTGCCACTGTCCAGATGTGACAGTTTGGGGCCAAATCAACATAAGCCTTTCATACATGGTTTTGCTGGTCAGAAGTGTAAATGTAGTCTGAATATGTGATACAATTGTTTTTGTAGCGAAATAGGCGTGCTTTATTTTAGCTAGATACTTTAACTACTAACTTGCATATTTCCTCTCCTTAAATACATTCAAGGTATTTAAAATATTCCTTAGTATTTTCTAATATTCCCTTGAACTCTTGCTAAAACTGAAGATATTTATAGTGGCTTTGGTCTGAATTAATATACGTATGCTTGAATTGTTTCAATTCTCTGAAGCAGTATTTTCATGCACTATATATTTTTTTTTTGTAATATTTCAAGGTGTTTGTAGATGTCTAGAATTAAGTGTGAGGAGTATGTCTCATTTCTAATTGCACATATTACAGTGTAGTATCTTTTTCATTGAAAACAATGAGGTATTGCAAATCTGGAAGAGAGAATAGACCTGAAATCTCTGGCAGAAACTTAACAACACTTTTAGTTCGGGTTCCATTTACATGGTGATTTACACCTAATGGCACACTGTGAATTAAACACTTATTAGATCCAGTGAAACAATTCACATATGAAAAAATAAGCACAAGCATGTGCTTTCTAATAGGTTGTGTTGACTACTTTTATTGGCATAGAAACCGTTATTTTGAAAGATATACCTTGCTTAAATGTTCCAAAACACTTTGTCTTGTGTTCTAAAAATTATCAAGATACAGTTGTGACTGTATGAGAGAGAAAGAAAAAGTTTATCTGTACTTATTTTTTAGAGCTAATAATCAGAGTTACTACATTACCTTCAAAGCTGAGAGAAATCACTTTGGCATACTACCAGGAAATACCATTAATGTTTTTTATCTGTATACCACTAGTGTTTCATGCTTAGTTCCCAGTTCAGACAGAAATTCTGTTCACCTGCAAAAGTTACCAGGTTTTCTTCAAACTCATTCATTTTATGTGTATTTGGTTCATTTCTTTCTCTACAGAAAAAAAATATTGAAACTTCTACATGTTACTCTATCTTGAAAAGGTAGTGTCTGATTACTGGATCTGATCAAAAGCCTCGTCAGAGAAGCAGAATACGAAATTCCCTATTTAGGTCATAATGTAAATTTTTAGAGATGCGGGTTAGGAAAATAAATTTATAGGTATACAAGAAAAAGACCGCACTGTAGGCTTTTAAATTTACTGGGGTTTTTGTTATCCATTTTGAAACACTTTGTAGCTAGTATCTCATGACAGCAACAGAAACATGATTTTATTAAAGCTTCAATCTCATGTTGCAAAATACTGTGATTTGTGATATCTTATTCTTCTTTTACGTATGCAAACCTAAATAAGGCGTAAGCACAACTTTTCTGCATTTCTTTCCTTGTCTCCAAAAATAGACATCGTGATGTGAACTAAGTAATTTTTCCAAATGCTTGTGCTGATCCTGAAAAATTGGTTGTGATGATGGAGGATGTTTGCTCTCCAGCACTAGTCACTTGTAAGGTGATCCACCTTTGAAATTGTGGTAAAACCTCTCAAACACTATATTTTTCAGTAGGGTGATACTGAAATCTGTATCCTGATCCAAATTTTGGTGTCACTTAACAACAGTGCGACCCCATTTACTGTAGCAGAATTGCAAGCACGATGAGAAGAAAACTGGATGTAGTGAATTAAAACTTTCTTTATACATAAAAATAGCAAGGGCCAAATTTTGCTACTGTGTCAGTTTTAGATTCACACTGCAGTAAAGGAGAGTGTTGTCCTAAGTGGCTATTAACATAATTATATTTCCAGTCGAAAATCTGCATGTTTGAAATATACTGAATGATTCTTGCATATGAAGCAATGTAGAATTTTGAGGTGCTTTACAAATTTAAAAAAATAATGCAGAGTTTAGTAAGTGATCAGTTTAAAACAATGGTATTTTGGCAAGACTATCTGTGGAAGTGAAAACCCACATTCTGCTCTTGATTATTGTGGTGCATTCCACACAAAATTGATGAATGCCCCCAGAGAACAGAATATACCCCTATGTTTTTCTGTGTTGCAGAGGACTCAAAACTCAACTGAGGCTTCAGGATGCAATAGCTTAAAGCAAAGGGTGGATTTAATAAAATTGCAAAGAGTGAGGATTTTACTTTAGTTAATCAATAATCTGTCACTGAAGGAAAAAGGGATAAAAGCCTCTGGTGTAGCACAGCAGAAAAAGGACTGAGCTGTTGAAAGCTGGATAATTTGGGGATATAGAGATGTCACTTCCTCCCTTTGCCAGACTGTGAAATTCTTTGTAATTCCCATTGGTAAAGCTGCCAACACAAACAAAGGAAAAATGGAAACTTCCGTGCAAGTCCTCCTTTGATGAATAGAAGAATATATACATTCAAAGGAACAAATTTATCAGCACCATGCTGTATACAAACTTTTTCTAAGCAGTGTGAAAAAAGGATAGATATCTCACCCAAATCAAGAAAGCATATAAGAAATATTTCTAAGGAATTATTTTAGCAACAGAGGCATGCCTGAAAAACATGCAATACTAACTTGCCTAACAGTTACAGTGTTATCTGTAACTTTGGGAAAAGCCAGCCAAAATACGTGCATTTTGGTGGGATACCTGAGTTTTTTTCTTAACTATTAGTCTCATTAGATTAAAAGACTGAGAAATGAATAGTTGGTATGGCTCAGCAGTAGTTTCAGAGTATGGGTTCTTTATTAACAAGTTGGTGACTTTAAGCATAAATGCTAAGAATACAGAAAGAGCTATAAAAAGCTTTGTACTAAAAAAAAAAATCAAAATATTTATACATCTATTGTCCAAATCTTTAAAGGATATTTTTTAAAGTTTCTCTGAATTGTCTGAGAAAAGGTGTTTCCAGTAAAGACTAAGTTAACTGGCCCAGGTAAGCTATGTATCTCCCTGAAATGTCTATAACCAGACATGTAGTAGCCCATGAATTTTCACTGTAATAGCCTAGGTAACTCATGTATGACATTAATTTTTACTAAGCCTCCCTTTTAAGGTTTTTATACAGTGAAAACAATTTCTGTGTAAAGGTGCTGGCTTCCCTAAATTTGTGAGAGTTAAGCTTCATTCACTCACAACCAGAGCTTTTAATTTAGTTTAAGAGAGTTAATGTACAAGCAATGACAAAATTACAGATCATGTAATTTCTTATTTCTTATGTAATTTCTCATTTGTACAGGTTTATTTTTGATATATGTATAAAATTGATCATGTTGCATTGGAAGTTTGTATTTTAACAGAAAAAGGACAATGGAATTTTTCGTTCCCACTAACATATCAATCTTAGTAAGAGGGGTGACCTCAGCTGAAATGCTGATTTTGTTAATCCCTTAAAGTGTTAGCCTAAAAGATTATTTGCTAGAAAAGAATCATACATGGTTGATCCCTTTCAGGGTAAGTCAGCCATTCCTTAATTCCCACGTGTCCTAAGACGGAACCTAAAAACCATCTTTTCCCTCATGCAAAAAGCACTTCCCCTACCATGCTAGGCTTTGCTCCAGGCACAAATAAACAGTGTGAGTCCTAGCACTGTGCCCAGAAAGGTCAGGATCTGTTGCTGCTGCTCCCACTTTTGCCTGACCCAGCATAAAAGCAGTGCCTTGAAGTGGTTTGCATACCACAGCTTAGGAATCCCTGCTTTGGTTGTCTTGGGCTTGATATTGCTCTAGCTTTTTGGTGAGGAGGTCCACAGTAATTACGGAGGTGCCAGTCAGCTTTCAAAATAAACAGTAAGTCAAAGCAAGAATAGAGCCCTTGTTTTATGTGAAAAATCTATCATGTCATTCCTCAAACCATCATTTTTGAGTATGTACAATGAAGTAGCCATGTGGGTACTGAGGGAAGGGCAAAGAAGGAGGAGAGATGGGCCTGTTGCAGAAGCAGAACAAAAGCTGAAACAACTGCTCAGTACAGGCAGTGAAGAGTATCACAGCCATCTGAAAAAAATGAGAGATATAAACGGACAGCATTTTATTTAATCAGACTGGATGTTACCCAGAATAGGTGGCTTGGCTAAGAGCAGTCAGATACTCAAAATGAGTGAATGAAAAAAATTATTGAATCAAAATGATCGAAAATATGGTCTGCTCATCAGAAGTTCAAATCAAAAACTCCCAACAGTTTGATCTCTTATTTCCCTTACAGCTTTCCATGTCTGCCTTCAAAAATTTCATGTCCTTCACAACTTTCACATAGCTGTAATTCTCTCATGTAATTATTTAAATAAACATTTTGATTGTTCATAAAATAAACCTAGAAGATTATACTAGAGTTGTCTCTCTAGAGCCATAAGAAAAAATAGATTTTAAGCTTCCAGTGTTGAGATCATATATGTGCCCAGCACTGATCACTGACACATTACTCATCTTGATTTGAGCCCTAGCAAACGTGGTTATAAAACCATGTAATAACTAGCAGGGGCTTGAATTAATACTTTTATAAATTATTTCTACCTTGAATGCCTTCAGAAGATGTTACATTACAAATTCCCTTTAGGAGAAATTATAAGAAAACTCTTTTCACAATGTTTGTACCTTGAACTTGTCACATGTTTTGAAAAGTTCAGGATTTTATTTCTTTGTTTTAAATCATAATTGTTATTGGAGACAATTGAAATGGAAGGTGGACATGGGATGTAAATGACTACTTTTGGGGAAAAAAACATGTGGAAACCAGTGGAAGAAATCAAGATGAAGATGTCGAGGCAGAAAACACTGTGTTGCCAGTTATGACAATTTCATTGCATTTAGGACTCTAATGTTTCAAGTTAAAGGCTTAATATATTCAAGTTAAAGGCATGAGGATGTATACTTGCATTTTACGTTTCACATGTAACACTGAATGTAGTTGGAAAACACAAGTGTTGTGAAAACATAAGGCAAATTAAGATGACCTCAAAACTAAGGAAAGAAAAGTGATATTTTAAAGCTCTTTCAGGAATTTGATTTATAAATATGTACAGTTTGTTGTTGTTACTAGTTTATGTTTACAAGGTAGAATTCTTATTTATGTTTATGAACTTCTTCCGTTATTACTGTTTGAAAACTGGACATACTCAGATATCTTTTTTTTTTTCTTTAAAATGAGAATTTGGCTATCTTCCATCTGTTTTGGTTTTTTCTTTTTTTTTTTTTTTAGATTTAATCAAACCCTTTTATTTTTTAATAGTGGTTTCAATAATGATAGAAGTGCATGTCCTGAAATCCAGCTGGCATCTGCTGTTTTCTTGTTGTTCTCTGTACCCGAGAAGCTGCTCTCAGCGCGGCTGAGGGGAATAAGGAAAGGGAAGGTGGTGAGGACTGATGAAACCGCAGACTTTGCTCTGAGGAG
Source organism: Merops nubicus (assembly GCF_000691845.1). Classification (NCBI taxonomy): domain Eukaryota; kingdom Metazoa; phylum Chordata; class Aves; order Coraciiformes; family Meropidae; genus Merops; species Merops nubicus. Next base: position 27,617 of record NW_008618461.1, read on the forward strand.
CTGCTGACTGCTGAGTGCCCAGGCAGAACTTAACACAGTGTTAGTGGTGGCTGGAAAGTCTGATAAATACAGTATCACCCATCAATAGAAACATTTTGATGGCAATAATTTTATTTGTCTCACTCCCTTGATTTTACAGACAAGCCATGGTGCAGGTAGGAGGCATTAATGAAGTGAAATTCAAAGGATAGTTTATCTTCCCATAAAGTCTTATGCATTGCCACAGATACAGCTCAAAGAAAACAAAAGAAAAATTATGACACAACAAAGCCATCCTAGGTGGGAATGTAAATTTAAATTTAATTTAAATTTCTTGGAAAAGCACAGTGGTGCAGCTCTGGGAATTCATGCTTTCTGACAGTTTTCTAACTAAAAAGGCAAGCTCACAAAAAAGGTAAAAGCAGATGAGTTTTTTTGACAAAGCTGGGTTGGTTGGACACACCATTATACCATTATCCATTAGATGGATAGAGGTTGACACCCCCAGGGCCTGCTGTGACCTGCCAGAGCCAGTCAGCCAGCCAGGGTAATGCAGAGAGGCCCTGAGGCAGGGAGAGTCAGGGGCTGGTGCAGTCCTCATGATCAAAGGACCTTCAAACCCTCTTTGAATGCAAGATCAGAATCCACTAAAATATTTATTTGACATTGAATTTGATCTCCAATTATGAAACTGTTGACCAACCCAAAATCTCACAGGCAGCCTTTCTCAAAAAGTGTCTTTGCTTCTTACATTATTTGTTTTTGACAGTTTTATCACTGTATTGCTTAAAAAAGGTATTGACTCAAAATGTGGAGTGGTTGTAGTGGCTCTCAGAATGTATTAAACAAGGTTACTTGACAGCAATAAAATGTGTTATTACTGTGTCTCTGCCTCTAATGCACCTTCAGAAGTACTTCATGTCATATGATGAAATCTGAAGGAACGGTAAAAACATTATGACTGCAAAAATACATTCAAGGAAAGCGTATGTTCTCCTTAGTAACTTAAAAAGATATGACTGCTTATATAAATACAACATTTTCCTTTTCTCCAGTTTTTCCAGCCAGAGGAAAAAGAAAACAAAGTAGATAAATCTTTGATACCTCCACTGCTATTTTTATTAAACTGCAAAGCTGTGGATATAACAGTAACTGCAGCTGATGTGGTCCTGCATGGTTTGGTAGTCGTGACATTACTTAAAAAGTAAAGGCATGCTGCTAAGCTTTTTTTTTTTGTTTGATATTCTCTGTATCGCAGACAAGCAGTGAACAACAATGTATAAAGCAAGCTGTAGAACAGGCAAAACAACATCTGAAGTAATTTTCAGTATTGTGGCCCTAAACCAAACACTTTCAGTTGCAGAACTAATTGGGAAATTAAAATTATTTAATATTTCATGCTTTTATATTTTCTCAAATTAGTACAATTTTTATTTGCTAATGTCTGCTGTTTTCCTTTCTGTCATATTTGTGTCATTCAGGCTGTGGTGCGAATAAAGGGCATGAAGAAATTGTGGGGTTTGTGTCCATAGAAAACATCTCGTCGTTGGTAATCTCAATTTGCAGGCAGAGCAGTTCATCAGTCACAGAGATGCTGGGACAGTGGTTTCCCTTGTCAGCCTGAGAAAGGAGCTTATTCTGTAGATGTAATAGTTTTCTCTGACCATATCTTAACACTACAGCTGTGTGCACAGGACTATGGTGTAGAATTGTTGTTATTGCCACTGTGTGATAAACACCTTTAAAAGTATATGGAAGTGTACCTTGCCTCCAGGTATCCAGGCCTGAGAAACAATAAAACCATCTTGTTTTACTGAGAAAAGGAGGAAGGATGATGGTCATTTCTTTGGCCTTTGCATTCTTGTGAGCAGAAGCATGTTAATCTGTGGCAGAAGACAGGAAGACAGAGGTGAAGTGGTGGCAGGGGCTGTCAAATGAGTCTGCTCTGGTTTGGAGCTGCTGAGTGAAGGCCTCCTGCATATGGAGGTGTGCAAGAGGGGTGATGGGTTGTTCCTTAACTGCTTGTGGAGTCTAAAACCAGGCTGGTTTTTTCCTCTGCCTGATACCTGGTATAAGAAGAGACAAATTTTATTCCTTATTTGCTACTGTGAAGACTCTGCAGTTCATTGGGCAGTGCCTAAGGATTTGAGCCATAGAGCTCACTGTTCGTTCCTGTATGTCCCGTGGGTTTCAATCTTCTCTTGGCAGCATTTTCTGTGATAGCTTTTTCCTTTGTTTCCCTTTTTTCGGTGGTGAATTGCATTAGCAACCGTCCACATCTGATGTATTAGTTTTTTTGGCAGTTAAGAATTAATTATGCCCCATGCTAATGTCAGAAACATCTGAAAGCTGATTAGGCTTTCCTCAGTACTTTTTATATGCTCCAATGGGTTTTCATTGTCAAAGAGGTGGGCCTCTATTATGCCACATAATGCAGTAAAATAAGGATTACCTGGATTTCAGTGCATGAGATAATAGCAGCTGACAAGCACCTGTTTAAGGAAGTATATTGTATTTCTAAGCACAAGTATATTATAAAAATTAAGCAAGATTTCTTATGGAACAGCTTTTGTACTTTTCATATATAGGCTTAAGTACAAAAAAAGTCATCAGGGAATCTGGGTGGATGTATTCATTAGTGACCCTTAGAGTTCTGAAAGTCCATTCTAATAATAAAGTGTGGGACCTGTCAAATGATGGCACAAATATCCTAATTTGAACTGACATGGCTTTCTAGCCCAGTTCATCAATCATGTTTTATTAGCTTTAATAGAGCCAAGCTGATACCTGTCATTTTGATGCTGTAGTGGTGATAAAAACTGGTGCCGAGAATGTGCTGCAGGTGTAACTTTCACTCAAAGAGCATTTCTGAGCAGGAGTCAGGTTTATGTTTGCATGGGGAGAGAGTGCCATCTTCAGTTTCACATCTCCACATGAAGCAAGTCAGAGCTTTCTAGTGCTGACCAATGGCTAAGAACTGAGGAAAAAAGTATCAGTAGAAATTTGGAAAGGATTCTCAATTCTTATCTTTATGAAACTTTGAACTTGGGAAGAAAAATGCTAAACACCATGTTCTTGTTCTCATTTTGAGATACAGTTAATTTAGATATGTCTGTTGTGATGAGTGATTTCCAGTAGAGTAAAGAAAACTAAAGTGGAGCTTTGTCCTTTTGGTTTGCAACACTGCATGAAGAAAATAAAAATTGCCAGTTGGATTGCAAACCTCTTGTAACCAGTAGCATGTTGTATACATAAAAGATGAGTGCTAGGGGTCTGTAGCCACTGCATATTTACTGTGTTTCGTAAGATCCATCAATTCCATTTATTCTCTCAGCCCAGAACTGACTTGGTGTTTGCATTGGGGTCCTGGCACTTGGGCCTTGTTTTTCTTGGCTCTGTGTCATTTTGCAGCTTGAGGACACTCCTCATCTCTTGTTTCCAGCATGTTAACATATTCAAGTAAATATTATCTGGCACAGGCACATGCATTATCCTTTGGGGGAGTATTTGTAAAAGTTTTCAAGTCCAGATCAAACAATGGCATCCGTCTCCCTTCCTCCTGAATTTCTTTTATTCACAAGATAAATGTTGCTGGCAAAGTTCTTTCTTTGACCTTTAAAAATAATTTCTATCATCAATATTCACAGAAAAGGCTACCACTTACAAATATCCGTATTACTTGCAGAATACATACCCAGATACGCCTTTTCTGTATATTTTAACACTTAATAGGACTTTACACAATAAGGAGCAGATGTGTCATAGCGACAGCAGGCGAGCAGGGACCAGGAAGGTGGTTTCATTAAAAGAGCCTTGGGATAAATGCAGCACATTAGATACCTACTGAAAGACAGGAGCTGTTGATGGGGTGACCTCTGAATGCAAGTCATCTTACTATAAACAGAAGGGTGTGGAAAGCCATTGGACAGAGCCAAGCTTGTTTACTATCCAGGTCTCCTCTTAGTTAACTTAAGTAACCAGACTGTGCTGGGCTTAATATGACAGTTCAAGGAAGAACAAAGTGTCTTTAGTATTTCTGAATGTAAAAAATCCTAGCTGACCGGTGGGAAAGATTTTTTGGTCCTGAAAATCTGTCTGCACACCTTAGCTGCTGTACAGAGGGTGTTAATTAGTGCTGAATGTAACAGATAGTACTTTTTTATTGTTTTAGTTTTTGTTTTGTTTTGTTTTGTTTCGTTTTGTTTTGCTTTTCTTTTCCCCTGGAAACTGCCTACACATTTGGGGACTTTGTTTTTGTTCTTCAGAGACAACTGAGGTAAGCTTATGATGGATTTTAATTTTCAATATTGATGCAAATGTCATTTAGTGATAAAACGGGAAATATAAGTGGGTATTAATTACGCAGCCAGATTCTATTCTGAAAGGGAGATTTTGTTTTCGTTTCTGTAGTAGCAGTTTTAAACTTGTTTTTGGAACAAAGCATTTGTTCATAGGGCTTTAGCGTATGGAGTTTAGGTAGGTCACAGGTCTAAATCTGTCATGTTCTTCAGGAGCAGCTTTTTCTTGAGACAAGAGGTTACTTGTTAAGTACTGTAAGAAATAAAATGTGACATTCTGTAATATGCTGTGGATGTCACAGTTTTGTCAAACCTGTGAGCAGTTCCTTGCTGTGTTATTCAATACATTGTAAGAGACACTTAAAGGCCGGTATGCTGAGGCAGGTGTCTAGAGCAATATTGAGTACAAATTATTAGCCCTAAACTAAAAAGCCTGTATATAAAAATAAAGTGAATTTAATTTACTAATACTTCATTAAGGTCTCTTTACTGCATTTCTAAGCCAATCAGACATCAGTTTGGAACAAATAGTGAATTGTAATTATTTTAAAGCACCAGTGGTACCCCCTTAAAGTTCACTTCAACTTTCTCTGTAATGTTATCTGTCAGTTGGCACTGTAAGTTTGTGTCTGAGTCTTACTTCGCAGTGAGTTTGTTTCAGTCTTTTGACTACATTTGCAATTGCACTGATTATTTTTTTTCAGAATAATTTTTTTTTTAAAACATTATTCCTTCAGGGAGTCCGTGCGCGTGCTGCTGTTGCATTCGGATGCTTTTCTCTGCCCTGGGGTCGGTGTAGCCGTGCCGCTGCTGTGCTGCATTTCAGAGGGTCACGATGGGAGCTGGCACAATGATTACAGCTTCTTAAATGTCCTTTTCATTCAGGAAAACGCGGAAGGGGTTTACTCTGGGAGTGCTGTTTTATTATCCTAGTGCAACAAGCAAAGTCCCTGAGAAGAAAGGGCAACCCAGTTTGGTTCATCTGTAGACCGAGTCACTGCTATACGGAACTGTGCTGTGT
>NW_008618461.1:32945-40124 GCF_000691845.1 Merops nubicus
AAGAAAGGTATGATAAATTATTACAGCCGATAAGTTCTTTGAATTTGTGCGTGGTGTCTGGTGAGCAGCAAGAACCAGGATCCAGTTGCGTGTTTCTTTTCTTGGAACGTTCACTGTTTTCTGAAAGACATTTCAGCTAAACAGCTTTTAACTGTCTCGCTACCTTTTGTGCCATTCTAATTTCTTCTAAAGAAATAAAATGTAGATTTGAGAAAGGTATATATAGCAAGTAATATTTTACATTAAAAACAGAATGCCAAAGCATTTTTCCAAGATAATTTGGTATTTATTAAGGTGCTTAGTATAGCTTATTCAGTGGTACTGTGAATCAAGTAGCATCAGCCTTGCATGAATGTAGATAGTATCAAGAAAATGAACTTGAATTTGGCTTTGGGGAAATATCTGTATATTTATGTGATCATGTAAGTAGGTATATGCATGTTAGAGTGCGCATACAGGGAAGCTAATTCCTCTGCTACAGAAGTTAGAAGTCCAGGTTGTTTTCTAAATTTAAACAGATTATGATTTGATAAAATGTCTGAGTATACTTTAAAATAGAGGAGGCAAGCAAAAAACCACACTGCATACCCTCTCTCTCATTCACATACTTACCTGTCTTTTTAATCTGTTTTCTATTGTTTTCGAATTACTTAATTACTTAATTAATTACTTAAATTTTTATGAAGTTACATTTTCTTTGGGAGAATATAGGAACTAAGTAGCACTTTCTTCAGTTTTAAACCTTGAATTTTAAAATTTATTTAGTAAATGTTACTGGGAAGGGATTAAAATTTTATCATGCTATACCATTTCAGTATTTATAAATAGAAGCACAGCATGGCTTTATTACATTTTTGTGTGAAAGGTATATGAGCAATTTTTAAAATTTAATGCTCTAGTTAATATGCTACTTGCTTACTTTTTATAATTTTCTAAACTATTTTAGATTATACTGCTAGAAAAAAAAATCGTTTCTGTAATAGCTTAACAGGAAATATAATATCTATGTGGTTTATTTCTCTATCCATTATTTAATCATTGCCCTGAATTAATACATGATTAAACAGTATTCAATTATAAGTAAAGATCTGAAGAAAATTCGAAGATTCTTTTTAAAAGCTAATTTTACAATTAATCCCATTTTAGCCAAAAAAAGGATGCACTTTAAAATATATATTGAAGAACCTGGATGGATTTAAAAATCATATTTATTTTATTATTATTCTTTCACTGAGCAGAAAGTGGTAGGCAGTATTCCAAAATAGAAGAATTTAGGTATTGTTATAGCTAGACTTAATTATAAGGTTTGCTTCTTAAATATTGAAGAGAAGTTCTCTGTGTATTCTCAAAGTAAATCTGTTAATTGTTCTTCAGAATTCATTTCAGAAATATTTAAAACTCATTAACTGAGCTTTACAATTCTATAACTGTGGTTGATAATCTGGTATAACGCAATAAAACCTTTGGAAGGTTAATCTGAAGTGATTTCACATGAATAGAGATTCTGCATGCATTCTATATATATATATATATATTTGCACACGAGCACAAAAAACACATTCTAGTGTGTTTGCATGCATGTTTTGTCAAGTTTTCCCCAGGATAAAATGAATTATCCCATGATTAGGTTTTTGCTGTCCTTAAAATATTTGTAGTGCTATTCCAGGTGAGCTCTGCATTCAATTATGGTCACAGCTAAGAACCAAATGTACACGTTACTCTGAGCTTTCAAAATGTTAGCTCCACTGATGCACAGTTTAGCTTGATTGATACTTGGATTTTAAAGCAAATAAGGACTAATTTTTGCCTGTGGCAAAGAATCTTTGAAGTTTGGTGCCTGTGCCGAGGCTGGATTAGTTAAAGCGGTAGGACTGGGGCTGGGACTGTGACCCTGTTGTGCTTGGCAGGTTGTGATAAATGGGGAAATCTTTCTTAACCTCATGGCCAAAACATTCCAGGATCAGGTTGGGGAGACAGGAGAGAAAGGAGGGGGGTGGAAAGATGCAGGAGACTCCACACGTTAGAGCCAAAGACAAAGGACACTTGCTTGTTTGTCTGAAATAGGGGTGATTGAGCGGAATCCTGTGGGAGAGAAGGTATTGCAGATGCATGGCAATATACTTTATTGTTACTTCTGGCCATTGACCTTGGGATATGAAATTCATCCTCCTCTATGAAGCTGTCTCTTATTATTTTTGTTTTGAATGCTTTCAGAGTTTAGAGAATCTTTCTTGTTATGTTTACCTAAAGAGATATTTTATTTAATGCCTCAGATGTGTGTATAAAACCATCCAAAATAAATCGGAAGAACTCCTTATTCCAAGTAGTAGTTAGTTAAAGAATTTACTGGAGGACTGAAATATAAACAGAATCGTATGAATTCAAAGGAAAAAAAAAAAGCAGAACCAGTTAATTAATTGCTTCTGGAAAGCTCATTCAACTATTTTGTTTATAGAACATTTAAAAAAGTAAAATATACTTTTAAATCTTTTAAAATTATATATTTAAATATAGCAGTATTCATTAAAAATCTGAAAAAATTATTTGGGTATGCTAATATAAACAAGTCAAATTTTCAAACCTGAAAAAAGAGGCAAAAGTTACTTATACATGAGCTGAAATATGATCTATGAAGTGGTTCTTTCTTGTGACATTTTAAGAGCTATGCTACCTCTGATGATGTCTCCAGTAATGATGAAAAATATATTATTAGGTGGTGGTTAGAGATTTATTTACATATTTACAAATACAGCTACTCTGGCTAGTGTTAGGTTCTATAGCATAAAGCAAAATAAAAAAAAAAAGGTAAGTATTTTTAATGTGCTTTGTAATTGTAGCTGTTATTGTTACTAGTGTACAAGCAAGCATATCCCTGTGTATAGATAAAATTAATAATTTGTCCTTTTCTGATTAATTTCTCTGAATGACTTCTTAATACCATGATATTAATCAGAATTTTAATGAATGTTGTATTGTAACTGTTCCTGGAGTTTACCTGTTTGTAATGATTTGAATAATTAGCTGTAAATAACATACATATAATCTCACTAAATAGGATTTTGCATATAGGAACTATGTGTCTATTACGTATATTATATTTTCTTGTGTTCTTAATAGAAATTCTTTTATCTGTAGTTTGCCTCTGATAAATTGCTAATTTTTTTATACCCTTTAAAAAAGAAAGACTCACTTCTCACCAGCGTTTTCGTCACTTCTGTTGAAGTTTTCCAGGGGCACTGAAAACTAAACTAACCAGAAATATACTGAATTTGGTTGCATGATGATACAAATGCATGTGAATAGGTCTTTAGATTATATCCACTTGTTCATGAGATTTTATACTGCAACATTATGTGTCATTTTATCTTCTCTCTAACAAATTATTTTTTCCTGAGTTAGGCAACATATGGGCCATAAAGAACAGATTATTTTATTTTGACCAGCAAGTAGTATGAGTAACAGAATTTTTTGCATCCTTACTCTATTAGAAGTAGCTTGCCAAAGTTTCTGGTTATCCAGTGCAGTTTATTAATGTTACAACAGCTGCTAGAAATTGCCACAATGCTAAACAAATTAGCTTCAGTAATGAGGAAGAACAGAAATGTATGAAACTGAAGAAAACGGACAGCTGTTCACTCTAAATGTACAAGCGATTTACTTGGTAATTTTCAAGGTGAATGTGATTTGCAAATGCTTATTACCTTCTTCTCTTTCCACCTTTTTTCCCAGTTTTGAACACCTTTTTGTTTTTAATTTTTAATATAGTCATTTTTATACATTTTAAGTGGGTGGTTTTAATTGGAATAACCTCAGTGCATTGTATAAAAAATATCAGTATTGTACATTCAGCTGATGATTTCAACTTTGACTGTTTTCATAGACCAAGTGATTTGTTCAGGTTCAGATTCACAGATACTATCTGTTGAAAAGTCTGATATTTATGGCTGGATATTTTGGACATACTACCGCAAGACAAAATACCATGGAATGTCAGAACAGGGAGTTTTGGTTTAATTTATTTTATTTCAATGCTGTTTTAACATGGTCTCCATGTAACTCCCATCTTCCACAATGCCTGCAGGACTCTGCCAGCTGATAATGGGTGGGCAGGTGCTAAGCTGAAATCCTGTTCATATTACCTGCTCATATTACCTTGTTCATCCTCCCTCCAACCTGTCTTCTTGTTCCATCCACCTGTTGCTTTTTGGCATTAATTGAGTCTCCCATCCTACAAAAGCATATTCACATACTTAGCCTTCTTTATTCTGAATCGTTTCACTGAAAATAAGGGGCCTACCCACTATGTTCCTGTTTAGACTTAAGCTTAAGTCTTTGTAGGCTTGTCCTATGCTTGACAACTCTTGGCCTCAGGCAATGCCTTTTGCTACAGGACTTAACAGAACATGACCTCAGTTAGCTGTTGCTGTTACCCACACTGCTGTTGAAGTGAGATGAAGGCACCAGCAGAAGCCCATGCTAACCTAGGCAGGACTGGGTTGTTTTCTGCAGTTATTGCAGTTGGTCACAAACAACCTGTTTGTATTCCCAGATCTCAGTACATGTACTCAACATGGAGGCACTCCTGCCTTTCAAGATAGTGAAGGAGAGCAGTGAACAACTGCTTATAATCAACAACTGTTCATTATTTTAGTCAGAAAGGGCAAAATTGTCCTCACAACATTTAGAGCAGGAATTTTCGTTTTTTTCTATCAAACATGCTGGAGCTGAAAAGGCCAACAGTCTGGAGTGATCCTTGCCTGCAGCTGAAGTCCAGACTCCCCTTTCCTGATCACAGCAAATTCCCAATGGCCAGCTGCAAGATCATTTAACTGAATTTGTTATTTTAGACCAATTAGAGTCTGAATTCAGGTTAGGATGTGGAACTGAATTGCTTCACTAAATCACAGAATCATAGAATTGTTCAGATTGGAAAAAACTTTCAAAATTACCCAATCTAAATGTTAACCTAGGACCACCAAGTCCACCACTAAACCATGTCACTAAGCACTACATCTACATGTGTTTTAAACACCTCCAGGGATGGTTATTCAACCGCTTCCCTGGGCAGCCTGTTACAGAGCTTTACAAACCTTTTGGTGAAGACATTTTTCCTAATATCCAACCTAAATCTCCCCTGGTGCAAATTGAGGCCAATTCCTCTTTTCCTACCACTTGTTATTTGGGAGAAGAGACCAACCCCCACCTCACTGCAACCCCCTCTCAGGTAGTTGTAGGGAGTGATAAGGTCTCCCCTGAGCCTCCTTTTCTCCAGGCTAAACAACTCAAATTCCCTCAGCCTCTCTTCATAAGACTTGTTCTTTAGATCCTTCACCAGCTTCATTGTCCTTCTTTGGACACACTCCAGTATTTCTATGTCTTTGTTGTATTGAGGTGCCCAAAACCAAACACAGTATCTGAGGTGTGGCCTCAGCAGTACCGAGTACAGGGGGACAATCACTTCCCTAGTCCTGCTGGCCACACTATTTCTGATACAAGCCAGGATGCTGTTGGCCTTCTTGGCCACCTGGGCACACTGCTGGCTCATCTTCAGATGGCTGTTGACCAACATCCCCAGGTCCTTTTCCACTGGACAGCTTTTCAGCCACTGTTCCCCAAGCCTGTAGTGTTGCATGAGGTGTTGTGGACCAAGTGCAGGACTTGGCACTTGGCCTTGTTGAAGCTCATACAGTTGGCCTCAACCCATTGATTCAGCCTGTACAGATCCCTCTGTCTACAGAGTTTTCCTTCCCTGAGGTAGATCAACATTCCTTTCCAACTTGATATAATCTGCAAACTTACTGAGGGTGCATTCGATCCCCTCATACAGATCATTGATAAAGATATTAAACAAGAGTGGCCTTAGTACTGAGCTCTGGGGAACACCACTTGTGACTGGCCATCAACTGGATTTAACTCCATTCACCACCTCTGTGTGGGCATGTCCATCCAGCCAGTGTTTTACCAAGTGAAGCATATGCCCATTCAAGCCATGAGCAGCCAGTTCCTCCAGCAGAATGCTGGGGGATACAGTGTCAAAGGCTTTACTAAAGTCCAGGTAGACAACATCCACATCTTGTCCCTCATGCACTAGGCAAGTCACCTTGTCATAGAAGGATATCAGGTTAGTGAAGCAGGACCTGCCTTTCATAAATCCATGCAGACTGAGCCTGAATACCTGGTTGTCCTGTATCTGTTTCATGATGACACTCAATATGATCTGCTCCATAACCTTCCATAGCACCAAGGTCAGACTGATAGACCTGTAGTTCCCTGGATCCTCCTTCCAACCCTTCTTGTAGATAGATGTTGCATTTGCATTTGACCTCCAGTCAACTGAGACCTCTTTGGTTAGCCAGGACTATTGATAAACCATGGTAAGTGGCTTGGTGAGCACTTCTACCAGATCTCTCAGTAGACTTGTGTGTGTCCAGGTAGTACAGCGGGTCACTAATAATTTCCCCTTGGCTTATGGAGGCTTCATTCTGCTCCCTGTGTTCCAACTCAGGCACCTGGGTACCCCAAGAACAACTAGTCTTACTACTGAAGACAGGTAAACATTAAGTACCTTGGCCATTTCCTCATTGTTTGTCACCATGTTTCACCTCACATCCAATAAGGATGGAGATTCTCTTTAGCCCTCCTTTTCTTGCTTAGGTATTTATAGAAACATTTTTAATTGTCTTTTATGGCAGTAGCAAGATTAAGTTCTAGCTGGGCTTTGGCCCTTCTAGTTTTTTCCCTGCATAATTTTTCCTTGTTGTGTCTTTCATGACATCCTTTTAGTCCTCCTAAGTTGCCTACTCCTTCTTCCAAAGGCCATAAACTCTTTTCTCCTGAGTTCCAGCCCAAACTTTCTGTAGCCGTTTGTCTTCTAAAGAAGTCAAATGATTATCAGACTTCTTTAGAAGACTTCTTCAGAAGTCTGATGATCTGTATTGATCTCTGATAACAGCCAGTTACATTTTCTTGTGTTTTTGATACTCTCTGTCCCATAGGACACAGACCACTGAATATAGTTGTCTGTCCTGAGACATGAAGAGGGATCCAGAAGACACAGAAGTGACTCAAATTATTTTTAATAGATACACACCAAAAAATGTAATTAAAAGCTGCAGTACATCATTAGTTTTTCTCCTTTCTACAAGGACCAACATTTCCTCTGATTCTGTATGGCATTCC
>NW_008618461.1:40155-57741 GCF_000691845.1 Merops nubicus
GTCACACAACGTGGATTGTGATGTCAGACACTGCAGGTAGTACACTGATCTCTTCAGCTGGCTGAAGGTGTATTGATCAAGAGTAAAAATGATATTGCTGAACAAGAGGCCAAACTTGGAAGAGCTTTTGTGTACCATGTTGTTTTGAATAATTCAAGTCTCAGCATAGGAACTTTCTTTGGATCATCAATAAACCAAATTGTCATGTATCTCAATCCACATAAAATGTTTTCAACATACCCAAACTATTGCATCCCATTCTATCGGATCATAATATGAGAAAGGTATTCCTTCATTCTTAAACTGATTGAACTTTTATGAAGACTTTGGTGCTTGAAAACTCATTAGTACAAAGCTCATATCAAGTCAGGGTACTGCAAATGCATCAGATCTGTCTTTCTTTTCCACTAAATGACATTTCCTGAACTTTTTGAACACAGTTCAAAACCACAATCCTTGCCTTTAAAGTCCCTTTAGATCCGGGATGAACAATGCAGCTGATAAGTATGCTCTTTTGAGACAGAGAAATTGGTGAAGCTGGTGGTGTTGTAGACATTTCTTACTCTACACTGACCCATCAGCAGGTGAACTTGCAGTTGAACTAAGAAAAACAAGATTCTTGAACAAGAGTAAGGCATATTTTTTGTGGCTGTCCTCCCTTAATCTTAGCACACAGCAATATGTGTATTAAATATACAGGAGACAAAAGAGTACAGGCAGAGAAAAAGGACTTCTCTGCTAAACCAGAACATTTTACATATATATGTTTCATTTTTTGTGGTGAGGATGAGTATTTGACGGGTGTGTGATCATGTGGTTTACTGCATTTGGGTATCAGTATGCTTCTAGGCAGAAGCCAGGATAGTGAAGAAGAGAAAGGAGAATATGATCCACAAGACCATTGTTAAAATTTCCTGTAAGTGAGGGGTGGCAAACCTGTGAAAAGTGTTCTTTGATTTTAAGGGAAAAAGACAAGATTATTTTGTGGTGAGGCAAAAGACTCAGAAGAGAAGATAGCCTTTGTTTCTGGGTAGGTCAGTGTGTGAGCTCTTGGCTAAGCTAAGGGAAAGCTAGATCCCAATGAGTCATTAGCATCTTCAGACAAGTGCCTTGTAGCAGAGATACTTGACTTGTGGTAGAGAAATCAGCATTAGCAGTAGAAATACATTATGCTGTTGCTCATACAAGATGGTTTCCACATGAAAAGAAACCAGCATGTTGTATTATGCTTTATGGCACAGTACTATATGCCTTTAACAAAATAGCTTGAAGTATTTGCATGATGTATTTGCAACATGGCCAAGTTAACACAGCCATAGGAACATTAACTTTTGAACTTCCTGACTTTCGTTGCTTTAAATTTCAGCTTCAAAGTTTACTTTTTTTTTGTTCTTTGCATTTGTTGGCCCTGGTTAGTTTTGAAAAGTGGGAGGAAAGAAAATAAGTTCAGGACTTCTGAGGGGGCACTGAATTTTATGCATATAACAGGAGAAGGCTAGCTATTCCTTTGAATAGTAAATGATAAGTCCAAAGCCCTTTTGATACACCTGGTTTGCTTATGATATTTCTATGGAGCTGAGGAATGACAAGATTAAATCTAGAAAGCATTGCACAGCATGGCTCTTTTCCTGCATCTCAGTATGTTTTTCTCCTGAAAGGAGATCAATGGTATCTGGGAATGCTGAGATCTAAAAAGCAAACACTTAAAACTAATAAAAATGATGTGATTGCAACAAATTTGGAGGAGATCATGGGACCATAGCTGGAGTAAAAACAGGAAGTGTTTTTCCATGTCTAGATGAAGAATGGTATCTTGTAGCTGATCCAGTTTGGAGATACCAGGGAGGCACTAGGGGTATGCTTGTTTATATTCAGCTGTATTGACACATACTGCTGATTTGAAAAGGCAAAGAAAGGTGACAGAAATCTTTACTGGTTTGGTTTTTGTTTGTTTGTTTGTTTGTTTGTTTGTTTGTTTGTTTTAAAGTGAGAGAGGAAAGAAAAAAGTAATGTGAGAGAGAAAAAAAGAGAATGAGAGATTTCCAGTGCTAGTGCTTTAGATTCTTCATGAATCTGACTTGGACAATAAATGAGCTCCAGACTGGTGGAGAAGGCTTCTCTGCCTTTGCAACTGCTGAATGGGAGCTAGTTCCTTTTTTTTCTTTCTTTCTTCCTTTCTTTCTTTCTGGGAAGGGAGCCAGGCTGATGGCCCATCCTCCCAGCAGGGCAGGGGAAAGTGTTCTGCGAGCTCTGAGCTATTAGGTAACCCAGGCTGAAACAAAAAGTGCTATTGTGGTGTGGCATTTGCCCTGCCTGCCCCACCAGTTAAAGGAAGGCATATTTCCTTCTTTCATCTTACACAAACAAACAGAAAAAAAAAGAATGCCAGTTTTTCCCACAGTGCATGTATAAATGTATTTGAGAATGTAGAAGATAGTACTTCACAGGTTCCAATCGCTTAAATTATGACTTGACTAACACCCTCTGATATTTTTTAAAGTGCACTTGTGCCAAAGACAATTTGAAATGTGTTTTTAAAATGTTCGCAGGTATAAAAGACTTGAAAGAAGCTCAGAGCTCTGAACTGAGTGAACCCATTAATCAGGTTGCAAAAACAAACATGTAGGAAACCCTTCCACTAGCAAGAAAGTACCAAGGAAGGAAAGATTTGACCCTAAAGATAGCATAGGAATGAGAAAGTTGAGGAGTTAAAGTTGCGTCAGATTTTATCAATTTATGTCATAAATTAATGACACCTCCCTCTGTAAAACTTTTCAATAGAAACAGTTTTATATTGGATAAATCTTTACAAGTAGCACAAAGGCTTGTGTCAATGACAAGACTATGCAGGTTTCCTGAAGGAAACAATCATTATGGTTTGCCTGTAAGTATGAAAAAGGCATTTACCTGGATTCATTAAATCTCTCTGTATGTTACTGTCTCTGTACTGTCCATACAGTCAAGGGCTCTGGTGTGTTGCTGCTCATCATTCCAGCCTGGTGAAATAAGATCTAGGGGGAATACAGGGCTGCTTTGCAGCCTCTTGGCCTGTCTGTAGGCTGGTTCCTGTAAAATTTTCATCCACAGTATTCTCTCCAGAGGTCTGTACAGAAATTCTGGAACATTGTGGGAGTGATGAAGAGTGTAATCTAAAAAAAGTGGAAGCATTTAGCACACTATTATATGCTTTGTAAGTAATAGCTTCTTCTTGAAATTATTAGAGTAAATGACTGATTCAAAGAAGCTGAAGCTCTAAAGTGTGAAACTTTCTTCATTTCTGTTAGTGTTGCAGATAAAGAGAATTTTAAACAAGATTTAACGAGACACACAGGCTGTGTGAGGACAGTGAGCACTACCTCAGTCTCCATTTCCTCAGTGTTTTCCTCACTACCTACACTCTTCAGCAGTCAGCGGGGAGTGGGAGCCATTACTCACAGTTAATCTTGGCATAATTCCTCTCTGCCGGAAATAGATGACTACTCTAGATCAGGTGAAATACATCTGTATCTTCCTGTTAGATGTAAAGGAAGCCTGAGGTGACAAGCCTAGATAGATGTAGATGCCTAAACTGCAGGTATTTGATATTGGATGCATCCCCTCAGAATTATTTTTTCTTGCAAGTTAGATGTACTCTGCATAGTGTTGCTGACTGGAGTTACTACTGTAATAGTCTGGGAGAAGTGGAGGAGACACGAAGGCAGCAATGATATATTTAATCATGAACTTGCTCAAAACTTTTAAATAGTTTACTTTTATTTAAAAGAAAATAAAATTCAGCATATTCAAAACTTGGATCTGTTTTGATTAATGTTGTTAATTTTAGTTAGTGGCATAACAATTTGTTTACTAAGAAAATGGAAGAGGTTATTGAATAGCTAAACCTAGTTTAGGTAATGTGCTGAAAACCTGTTTTCACTGAGTACTAGCTTATACAGCTTTTAATTTTTTTTAAAAAATAATAATGATTTAATAGTGCATGAAATTCACTTCAGTGAATTCCTGTTGATTTCTCCTTGAAAATAAATTGACTCATAGAGCATGGTTTTCCTCATTCTTTCATTGTTATTAGAAATACTTCCAGATTTGCTGAGATATGGTAGATTTAGTGATTCAGTAAAATACAGCTATGTACAGTGCCTACACTGTGAAAAAACAAGGAAAAATAAGTTTTCTATTATTTTGAGGTCTTACTCTCAAAAGTAGCATTAGTGTTTGTTTTTCGAAGTCAGAAAGCTACTTAAAATTTGATAGTGAGTAACTACGTAGTATCACATTTTCATACACATGTTCACTTCATTTCGTATTCCTTTTTCATGTAAACTGTTTATATACATTATGTAATTTTATTACTAGTAGTAGGCTTAAGTAACTGAAACCCTTCTGAGACCTATAGCAGTGTAGCATGACACTGATCTACTGTGAAAAATTCAGTTTAAAATTTGGGGTTATTTAGAATTCTGTTCATATCATTTTCTAGGCATCTTCAGCATTTCTGTTTGTTTTTGCAGAAGCTTGACCAAGCTTTTGTCTTCACAAGACATAAATAGTTATAGTATTATTTGAATTTAGCCATCAAAAACCTGCTTCTCTCTCAATAATATTTGTATATTTTCTTAAAATCTGTTTGGAAGTGTATACATGTTCAGAATGGCTACAATTTGTTACTAAATCCCAGCAATGTATCTTTAAGCTAACCCTTGCCCTCTATTTGTGGGTCAAGAAAATGTCATTTATTTTATGGTAGCAATGACGGGTGTCATGGTAGCAAAGGAAATCTTTCTTATGCTAGGCATTGTACAGTCTTTGTGTTAAGGGTTTTTTTTGATAAGCTGGTTATGAAGCTATATATAAATGGTGTCAAAATCAACATCTAAAAAACACTTGAAGGAGAAGGGACTTTTCCTTACTACTCATTCTCGTAGCAGTGTCGCAGACATCCTGAGCCACATTCTTTTTGTATAGTTATATGAAACTGTTCCTCTGAATGCCCTATCCACCCTGAGACCAAGCAGAACTGGCATTAGTGCAGGCTGAGCAAGGACACAGATGTTCAGTGAGATGCCTTTGGGTCTGCAAAGAGCACTTTCCCTCTTCATTTGTATCTCCCTTATGTTAGAGCTTCCACAGCTCTAATATTGAAGTGCTGGGGTCTAAACCCTCAGCCCTGGATTGGGGTTGACATATGGATGATGACCACAAGCAGGAAGGAAAGAACATCCTGATTGGTTTTCATTTGGCACCTGGCCTGCCTTGGGTAGGAGCCAGTTAGGAGATCACCACCAGGTGCCTTTCCCTCAGCATTAACATCAGGTATCCTGCCTCTAAGGTTAACAGCATAAAAGCTGGCTCTGCCTGTCCTCAGGGATGAGGGTTTATTTGTGTAGCGTGGGGTTTCCAGTTACTGGGAGGACTTTCCAACTGTCCATTGTGGGCAGGGCTCCTGGTGATGGTGGGACACCACAGTGACAAGGAGTAGTGGGAGGATTACATCTGTAATAACGACACAGTTTTATGGCTATGCAATTGGAATTGGGCTGGTCACTTGGTTTCTTGGTTGATTTACTCCTGTCTTTGCTTCATCCTACACTGTGAGTGAGTGTACCAAGGTCTTTGTTCCTCCTGTGGTTAGCCAGTTCATATCTGCCATGTATAATTTAGAACCAGGGGGAAAGATCTGGCCTGTGTGTTGCTTACTGATGGTAGTATCCTTCCTGTTGGGGTATGCAGTCAGCAAAAGAACCATGCAGAGCTGCTTTCCAGGCCAAAGCATTGCAGGGTCTACTCAGCTCCCCTGTATGCCTACTGATTTGGGAGGGATGTTCAAGGTGATATTTGGTGCAGTAGATGAGGGAAAATTTAGATGTGGGATAAACGCTGGAGTAATTTACTGCTGATGTTGCAAGACTTTTTGGCTGTGCTTATTGTAGGTGTTAGATGGGATTTTTCACCTGTGTTGCATTATGAGTTTAATACCATGAATGTGTGTGAGAGAACACCTCATAGAGAAGGACCAGGTCATGGTCTAACATTTAGTGTAATGAGGTCCAATAAAATCATGTTAAAAGGATGTTAATGTTGCAAAGCAAAACATCAGAAGCAAAGAAATGCCAGAATTAATATGACCTGTGGAAATCCAGTCTCTTACATGTTATGCTGCAGTTCTTATTGCATCCAAAGTCCATACTTAATATAAAATCATTTGTCATGTAAATATTTCTCATATACCTTAGCTGAAGTTCCTAACTGAAGTTATTTTGTGTTTAATAAGTGCATTTCTTTTTCACAGTATTACTGAACTCATAGTATTGGACACTTAAAGAATATTCAGATTTGAAAGCTGATGAACCAAGCCAGAGATTAAAGCAGAAATGGTGTAAAATGTTTACTATTTTTTCCCCCAATTTGAGTCAAATTAGACCTTCATTTTTTCTGGGTAAATACAACATTTGTACTTGCAAGTTCAAAGTATAGTTTCCCAGCCTGGATAGTTAATTAAGTCTGTAGTGCACCTGATGTAGCAGAACCAGTCTTTTACTCTGGGCAGACTGGTCACTAAAGACCTTACTAGCGGGTTTCACCGATGTTATGAATGCTCAGGCTTGTGTTTGTGGTGTTGGTCCCAAATCTCATTAGAGGAGACAAATTGTGCTGTTCCTCCCAGCAAGCCCCAGTACTCTTCCCCTGCCAACCCTTATGTCTGCTTTTCTCTAATTTTATTCCCTGTGGATCCCGTTCTTTTTTCCCCCAGTGTCTGTTCTCTCTCCCTCTTCTTGTTTTTCCCCTGTTCCTCTCTATATTTGAGTCCACAGGGTTTTCCTGTTTCAGTGTATTGCCTGGGTACCTGCACAGTGGGAGATGGGACTGACAAAGTAGAGGGACAGTTTTGCTAGTCTCCGTCCCTCTCCTCATGTCACAGAGGCTTCCGGCACTCCAGAAGTAATCTTAAATCTTATTCAGTGTCAGCATCTTTGAGGTAGAGAGTATTCAGTGCAGAAAGGGTCTTCAAAAATTCAGGAGCCAGATTACAACAGGAGTCTGCTAACACTGTGAAAATGGCTTTTAGAAGCTTACCATCTGAAACAAAGCTGGGCAGTTTCAGAGATGATGATTCATGGGTACTAGTACACCTTGGATACCCCTTACTTCCAGTTTTAGGGTTCTGCCTCCAAACTTGCAGATGCTACAGCTGTTTAGCAGCATAGTCGTGTGATTTTAAAAATATGAACGCAAAAGTGTGTTTTTTTTTAAAAAAGGGTGTTTAAGAGTTTTTAGCTGAAACTGGTATCTTGCCACTTTTGTGAATGATTCTTAACATGCTTATAAATAAAATGATGAGAAAATCTGTAAGCAGAGAGGGGGGAAAAGGCAAAACAGAGCAGTGGTAAAGAAGAAGGTTCTTTTTGTAGCATTTAACACAGAATGTAAGTAAATGTGCTGTTAGTGAAAATTAGTTATTTTGGAAACAGTCAGCAAGGCAGATTGAGGAAGACAAAGGAAACAATGTTTAGCCTTTAATCAGAAGTTTTAACAGGGATTTTCTGTTCACCTTCAAAGATGGCATAACGTTATGAATAACGAAATGTGTTTTGCTACTGGAGTAGACTCAAAGAGAAATGGTGCTCATTCCATATGGCCACTTGAAAGAAAATCACATGCCTCTTTCTCTTTAAGAAATAACATTTTTATTTATTAAATCTATTCTATCAAAGGAGGACTCTAAAGCTAAGCAAAGAAATTTCCATTTAGTCTCAGAGGAAAAGACAAGTCTATACTGTGTGTTTATGCTGCACATTTCCTCAGAGGTGAACTGTATCATCTCTATAGCAAGTTGAAAACTCAAAATAATTTTATTTTTAAAAATATTTTGTTTTCAGTGAAATATTCTTGAATACAAAATACACACTCCCCCTCAAGCTGTAGCCTGCAGGAAGTTAGACATTTTTACACCATTGGTCCCTGGCTTTTCTGCCACTCCCTGTTCAGGTTACCCAAATATGTCGTGTTGGGGTTTGTTTTTTTTTTTTTTGTCTCTTAGTTGCCATACAGAGCATAATCTTTCAGTCATTTCAGTTACCCTGTAACATTGGTGAAAGCAAGATGCAGTTGTGTGTGAGTAGGGGTAGGACAACTTCTCTGTGAGTAGCCAGCTAATGCTTAACTATGAGAAGAAACACTTCTCATCCCTGCCCAGGAACACTAGGGCTCTTAATATATTGTGTATCTTAAAAGCTCTTGAATAGTGTTAGTGTGTTTTTGAATTATCTTTGGGCTTCTGTGGTAATTGCCCACCACAGGACCTGCCATCATTTTGCAAAATTAGGGTGTTAGCATGTGCTGTATGAGTGTCAGACTCAGTAGCAACTGGTTAAAGTCAGTGATTGAATTTTCCTGACCTGGGAAGTGAGGTCTGAGTCCCAGTGCAAATGTGACAGGCAGTGCTGCTGGTGGCAACCACATGAATGGGAGAGGAATTGGAAAGCAATGTATAAATGCCAGTAAATAACAGCAAGTAGGTAGCAAAAATAGCCTGGAAGTGAGTGTGTAGTAAAGGGACAAAGAAAAAGGAGCCTTACGAGGATTTAAGTAAATTTGATGCATTTATATCTTTAGTTAATTTATCTTATTACTTTATCTTATTGTATTTTATAGTTACAAATCCATTATATTTTGAATTATTTTCTATTGTATTTTTCACGTAAAATGAAAAGTTTCTTTTTCTGGCCAAGTCCCTCTAACTCAGTTGAGACAATGCTTCTGAAAGTACACACTTCCTCTTAAGGAAGAGTTGTTTTAATTTCTTTGTCTCTGAATGATTTTGAATTTATTTTTTTTAACTGTTGACACCCAGGACACTATTTTGAATGAATATTTTCTCTTCTTTGTATATTGATGCACACTGCAGGCATTTTTCTTGGTACACAGTCATGTACTGAAAACTGATATCTGTGAATAACCACATAAGCAACCATATTGTTTTATCAGTATCTTTAATGCAAATGAAGAATAAAAATGAACATCTATAGATCCATTCTTGTACTCAGACATCTATGAGTAATGCTGCATAGCATTCAGTTGAAGTATTTAGGGAAAATACTTAGTTTTAACCTAATCCTTATTCTTTTGGAGTTATTTTGCCAATGACTCCAAGAGAAGTCACAGTCACAATTTCTTTCTTCGAAATGCTTTTAAAGTAGCAAAAAAAGTATAGAAGAAATTTTGATTTAAGATACTCCCCAAGACTGTCACTGAACACTTGTTGGTTGTCATGGAATCTTCTTTGTATTGGGTCAGTCACATCAAGTGTGTCTATGTAGCTATGATGTTTCTAGGTGGCTTTAAAAATGGAGTTTTGAAACCTCCCACACAGCCGTGGATTCTGCATTAGCACACAAATGAACAAAATGATTTTTTTTCTGCTGAAAGTACAAGAAATTTATGTTACCAGGAGGTACAACTAAAGTTTTGCAGGAAATCCTGAAGATCCCAAGGAGATGCCTAGTCTGCAAGAGAACAGTTTTCTATTTTTATTTGAAAATGCTGGATTTTTTAACTTTTAATTAGCCGACAGCAATGTATTGCCAAGATTAAAGTGGAAGTTGAAATATTTTTTATGTGATTGATTGTGTATTGCAAATAGGAGTGAAAATTATATGTGTTCATTAATGCAATAGGAAAATATAGTTAACATACACTTAGCAGATTCACAAAATAAAAATTAAGGTGTGAATTATTTAGCTAACACTGTGCTTTGCCCCAGAATCTGGTGGTTATTATTGTGAAATTTAGCAGGAAACAGAGGCAGCATCAATTGGGAAAACATTTCTTTACTGAGCAGGGAACAGTATGGCTTTCTCGTGTCCAAGTGGGGAACCTGGTTCTTTGGTTTCTTTGTTCCTAGTTAGACTACTCCCAAGCTATTTTAGCTGAACATTTTACATACTAATGGAGCCTGGGGAAGTGCTAGTTGGCAGCTGTTCATGGGATAATAATGAAACACACTGTTTAGTACAGCATACTGCCGCTGTAAAATGCGGGAAGTATTTTATAGAGATCACGGTGAGCAGAGCTGGATCCACTTCAAGCACTGTAAGTGCGTGAACTGTGAGCAAGGATGATGTGTTTCAAGTGAGAGTAACTGGCACTGATTTGCTTTTGCAGGTAAAGAAACCGTGTACGGAGTCAGATGGTTCAGAGCCGCAGAATCCCAGGTAAGGTACCAGAGGGCAAACGCCGACTGACTGCAGCTAAAGACGCAGCCTAACATCTAGGTTGTGGAGTGTAGATGGTGCCATAATGCTGAATTGGCATCCACAATTTAAGAAAACCCAAACTATTAAATAGTGTAGAGAAATCTGTGTAATCAAATCTCACTTTCTTCATTTATCTCTTTTCTGTATACCCAAGCATTGAAGTTTATAGATAACATAGTTTATTTTCAGTGCGGGCAATTCGGTCTTTATTTGGAAAAAATTCATCTTTATTAGAACTTCTATGTTTTCATCTACGAAAAGACTGCCACAATGTTCATAAGCTGGGAAGGTGCCATACATTCTTTAAAAAGAAACTTTTCAAATAGTCTTTTCTAATTTCATATACATGCAAAAAAGGAGAAAAAGGAAACAGATTTAACTTCCATGTTTTGCACATGTTGGTATGTGCATGGATAATTCTGAGCAGGTGTAGTAGTAGTGCCATTATCCTGCATCTTCCTGTTGATTAGTAAGCTGTTGAGCTACATCGGTTGATTTTCTTAATTTTTGGTGGATTGCAGTGCTTTTTGTCTGAGTTTGAAATAGGTCTTCAGAACAGAAGGACAGTTTCACAGAAACTCAGAAGCTTTAATTGTGAGGGGAGAGCCACAAAACAAACCTGACATCACACTAACATTGTGGTTAAAGCTCAGAAAAACAAAGTTAATTCAAGGTTTGTCCCTCAGTCTCATCTGTAATTATGTTTTTGTGCCACTGTTGCAGCAGGATCCTCTGGGGGTCATCTGCAGTATCCAAGGCCAGTAGAATATCTGTGGCTTGAGCTGTGCTGTGCAGTATCAGAATTTCTTTGAATAGCTCATGTCATTTATTAATAGCCTTTCATTTAGTTTAAGAACTGACTGTATGCAAGGAAATACGAAATTATGTGTCCAAATGTACTTCCAGTGAAGTCAGTAACAGTTTTGCCCTAAACTTCAGTGAAGGCATGTTTGCCCTTCAGTCCTTGTTTAATAACTTCTAAATGAAAAATGTATCTGTTGCACTGCTGCTTTGGAGTAAAATTTATCGTAAGTGCCAAGCTCTTTCCAAGTACTTTGATGGCATGGAGAATCCCAGCTTAGCAAAACACTTGTGCATGTGCATAGTTCTAAACGACTTGCTTATCCAGACGAGACTGTTGTATCTCAGGTCTTTAAAAAATTACGAAGAAGTCTGTAGTCTGGTGTAGTTTCATCAGTGCATGATATTGCAACAAAGTTGAGGACCCAGTTATTCTGTTCTTACTTCTGCACAGAAGGAAAAATTCTTAGAACCTGTAGTTAAATTCTTTGTACCAAGTCTGAGGAATAGGGTACTTACTTTTCTCCCAAGTGTAAAAGGGACCCATATTACAAATAGTCAGTTTGGAGGGGAAATCTGGCGGTTTCTTTCTTTTTTTTTTTTTTTGGTGCATTTCCAAACAAAAATGAGCTCTAAACATTCTAAACATTTTGAGCTCCGCAGCCTCAGTTTGAGTATATATCGGATAGAGTTGGAATTAAGGTTCCTGGGCTCAGCGTGTGCAGAGCTGTGTATACAGCCTGGAGCAGGGTTTCGTGGTCAGAGCTCTGTTCGATGCGACTGGTCTTGCAGGGGAACCTGTGACAGAGCTTTGGGGGGAGCGGCGCTAGAGGGCACCGCGCCGCACGTAAAACTTTAAAGCCTGGAGCAAGGTAATTCTTCTCTAAACAAGGCTTAAGTGAAAACATTGCACATAAAATGAAACATCAGCACAAAAATGAATGCTGGAGACACACAGCCTTACAGAATAGCTCCTGGCTTGGGACCTAAGGCCAATATCATTCATTTATTTAGCTAGCTTTATAGTCTGTTGGTCTTGGATTTGAAACTATTACAATAAATGCAGATGGAAAGTGTTTTTACAGTAGGGAAGTAATTAAATTGGGTGTGGGAACCTTGTCAGGAGAATTCTTGGAGTGACATGTGTGTATCAGCAGATTCTTTGTCTTGCTTGGCCTTGGTTTGTCTTTTAGAAAGAAACAAACTGCAGATGTGACTAGCAAATTCTTTTTTAAGAGGACTTAGAAACCTATACAGCATATCAAAAAAATGCTTTCCAGAAGTATCCATCTACACATGCAGTAAAAATCAACCTTGCCACCATTTATTTATAGAAAATGGTTATTATGTCAGCAGACAGGTAAACTGTACAGATGGAGAGGGAACTGTATTTAAGAATTGAAGTCTTGGTGGATAGGTGAGCTGTAAACATGGAAGGGAACATGCATGACTCTTCAGTATCTCTGTCACAAATTCTGAGTCACAAATGACTTGGTCTTACAAATTCTGTCAGTTTCTTGGGAGTTATTTTGCCATATCCCTATGAACTGGTTGCGAACACTTCTTTTTATCCCCACTTTTGTAGATATTTTGCCTAAATGGTGGTGTTATAGCTAATCATGGTGGTATTCTGGCTGCATTGATATTATGATGTTCATTCTTCGTAATTTTGTAGTAAAACTCAAATGCAACCTGGAAGTCTTGCATAGTCATGCAGCAGCTGTTGACGTGTGTCAGAGGCAGTAAACGGTTGGGACTTGCCAACTGTTTCCCTACAGGTCTGGGTGAGACAGGAGTAACAGGCATGGGTGACCACTCCAGCATGCTGGCACTGGATCAAGCTCACTAGCAAATTTACGAGGAGAAGGTCCTGTGTTCAGAGCCTGTAAAAATGCGTTTCTCTTAATTTTCTTGTTTGGCATACTTTAAAATGGTACCAATCCTGAGTATGTTGTACAACTCCTACGTTAAATTTAATGGCATGCAAGAATCACAGAAGTCTAGTGCAGTGCATGAAAGTTAAGTTTTATACAATTATTAAGGAGCATCTTTTTCACACAGATAACCAAATAAGCCATTTTAATGCTAGTAAGGGAGCATTTTGTTGCCTTAAAATTGTAAGATACACTTGTAGCCTCATACCCCACAAGACCTTGCTGTGGAAATGAGTTAAACACTAGGATACATCTGACTGGGAAGTCTGGTAAAATGATAAATACCAAGTCCCAGACTCCTGCTCAGACTTTACTACAGCATGTTTGGTTTGGCCTCATATCCCAGGGCAGCATCTTTCTTTGAGACAGCAGACTTCTTGATGAACATTACCTCTGCTACCCCCAGTTCCTCCTTCAGTTCTCACTGGGCCTGCCAGAGATTCCACTCTAAAGCCAAAGTTGCATCAGGAGCTGAGATCTGGCAACAAATATTGGGTTTTCTGGGCTACAAAATGTAATAGGGAAGAGAGAAATGAGGGGAGAGCAACTCCCTGCAAATTGGAATTTAGGAGTCTTCTAATGCTTTCTCAAAGTCCACTGATTATAGGAAAAAAATAGTACTATTTTATCTGCTGAAGAGGATAGAAGTGCCTGCAGAAGAATGAGGAAATTTTTCTGACAGCAGAGACAGTTTCTTTTCTTCCTGAAAGGGGAAAAATGGCCATATATTTCATATACTTTCCCTCTTTAAACCTTGATATATATATAACATGAAAATGATATCTCTGGCAATAAAAGGGAAAACTTAAAGATTTTGACAAGTAGTTTAGTAAGCTTGGGATGAAAGTTAGCTGACAAATTAACTTGTGAAAATACATAGCAGTGTCAAAAAAGATATTACTTATGTATTCACAGAAGGGCAATGGAACTTTGTACTGGTAAGTTAAAGCTAAACCCTTTGCAGTAAGAAGCCCTCCGTTCTTGTTGCATAATTTTTACAACAAACCTGTGGATTCAGTATCTCAAACTATAGCCATTCTTCCTGACTTGTCTTTTCCTTTATTTCCTTTTTTTTTTTTTTTTTTTTTAATTCTCATCTCTCTGATACTAAAAGCAAAAGAAAGGGAAAAGAAGCCACTCTTCAGCAAATTCTCCCTTTTAAAACTTTATCAAATGTGGTAAGAAGAGTGTAATCAGAGGCATTAAAGCTATTGCATTAGTGCCAGCTAGACAAAAGTCATTCCTGTATATTACTGAACTACAAATTCACCAGTGATGATCACTGGTAAATATTGAATCATGTGCACAAACACAGTTGCAGATAAACAGACTGTCCAAAATTGCAAAAAAGCACAGGTTTGGGGTTTTTTTTAATGTCTTTAAAAAAGGTCTCCAATATTTCAATTTAATATTGGCTTCAGTTGGGCTTTTAGCATAGATTGCAGCTGTTCATCAGATGATTGCTGTTCTGTTTTTCCATACCCACACTGCTTAAAAGTCCACCACATAGATTCAAAAGATAGGAATTCATATTTCTCTTTCTTCATCTTAAAGTCTCTCTTAAAACTTCTGAATGAGAAATAGGCTTTCACGTTTTCTCACTGGTCTCGTTTTGATACCTACTCATGGATTTTCATTGGCCAGGATATAGAATGTATGTACATGTCCGGAGTCAATTACTGTTTTTAATGCATTCACAACTAAATAGATGGTATTGAATGCCAGTGAGATCCACAACAGTTTTTACATTCAGTTCACTTGATCAAAGTTTGTTTCCTCTTCAATTTGAGGGCACTGTTGTGAATACGATGTTTGCTGCTGTACTTACTGTATCTGAGCTATGCTGTATGAGTTCATTACTGGACAGTGTTTGCATGGACATCCATATATTCAACACCAATGAAAAGGAAAATTACCTTTATCTTCCACATTTCTGTACAACCAGACCATTGAAAGTGTTTCATTCTCAGCAGTTTGAGCTGTATGAAATACACCTGAGATTTCTCTTTCACTGGCTAATTCCTTCAACAAGACCTTCACAGTCTTAACTCAAGGTGATGATGATAGTTGATTCTTTCAGTTGAGTATTTGCTGTATTTTTATAGCATTCTAACATTGTAAATCCTCAACTCAAATACAAGCTTTATGGGCATCTGACAGATTCCATGATAAAGCTGTCGTGCCTTTCCCAAGACTGTTGGAACACAGCTGACCCTCTGCATACCAGTTCCTAGAAGGGAGAGATCATCAGTACCTTCCCATTCATTTGAAGTTCAAGAGATGAGCAACAAGTGTTTTTTGTTCCACGGTGAACAGGAGCTTTACAATTGAGCTGCCAAGCAGGAAAATCCAGCAATAGCTATGAAAATTGTCATTGAAGTTTCAGCAATTTTAATAGAAGAAGTGAACAGTATCGGTTGCACAATGAAAATGGGCAGCTCAGACTACTGAGTTTTTATATATTTTGTTTAGCCACATTATACTCCCTCATTTTCTTCACATCTGTGTCCTAAAAGTTTTCTTTAGAAGGTAAGGGTTTGTTGTCCATGAACCATATGTAGCTTATGTTGGCTAGAGGGTAATTTGAAAGCTTTTCTGAGTCAAGAGTAGTGTAGCTTCACTGTATTTCACACTGAATAATCTGTTAGATCATAACGACATGATAAACAGGATTCATTTTAGGAAATGAGATATTGAGAACATTTAGGATTTAGACTCTGAAGGTGAGATTCAGCTCACTCTGAAGTAGTTGTGTAAGCTAGGCACTTCTGAGATGCCATTTATCTGTTCTTCTTTCTAATCACTGTGAAGACAGATTACTGTATCCCTCTTCTCCAGAGCAACCATGCACTAGCAATTCACTAGCAATCACCTGTTGCACTGCTGGTTTATTACAAGACCAGCTAGGTACACAGTGTGAGCAGAAGCAGTGAAAGCATTTCTTTTGATTTTACAGATTCTGCTTTTCTGCAGAACTGTTCAGATCCAGAAGGGAATACATGCAAAAAGAAGATTATTCTTTAACCAGGAAGAATTACTTTGTGACTAGCTGCTAATATTGCATGGCTTTGGGACAAACTATAAAAAGCAACAGATACAGCAACACAAATTAGCTATGAAAAGACAGAATAAATAAAGTAGAAGTTGGGAGATTGCCACAAGTAACTTTGGGAACAGTAAGAAGGAGGGACAGTATATGGCTGTCAGAATATAGCATTCATGTCAGCGAGGCCACTATAGTTATAAACACTTGACCTAGGAGAAATGTTTGGCAGGATCAAGCCCAGACTTTGCAGTCAAGACAGTGGCTGGCAAGAAACATCACAATTTCCTATTTTAAAATAACTACATTGTGGAGTAAGATTTCTCATAAAGGCTACAGTCTGGGACACGCAGGCTTAGCTTGCAGTTGAGAGAATGTTTTATACAAATCTGTTACTCATTAAAGGTTTGGTGCAGGTATTTAGTCTGCATGCCACTTAAGCCAGTTGGAGTCAAACTAATGTTAGTGAGATGACTGGAGATACCTGTAGCTGACTGACATACAGCATTCACCCCAATTGCATGGTGGTTGCTACAAGGAGTATATTGCCTTGCTACATACATTGTATTTTCAGACATGTAGTTTTCAGGCAGTGCAAGTCTTTCCTATTTTTAGAGCAGTCCGTGTAGTATCTCTTTGCCTGATGTACACTGATGTTCTCGGTCATTAACTTCAGCCTTCTGATTACCCGAGGTCTACCAAAACTGGTCACTGTCTGCCCGTTGATTTTTGTTGGCTCTGGATCAAGCCCCCAGAGGGTTCTAAAAATATATATGATATGATTACAGAAAGTACAATAATCTATTTAGAGTACAAACACATGGTAACTGATGACATCACAAGGAAGTATTTGAAGGACTTATATTAACAGATCCCCGTGGCTTTAACAATAAAATAATTTAAAAAAAAACAATATTTCATGACTATTGAAAATTCCTGTTTTTTTTTTTTTTTTTTTTTTTTTTAATCAGGCATAGCATACCTTGTGTTATATTAATAATAGTTCTTCTGTGTGATCCCAAGCTGGATCATGTCAGTGTTAAGTCTTCCATTAACCTGAATCAGTGGTGGGTCAGACTTAGAAATAAATGAAAGCAACAAAACCCAAGAAGTTTCATCAGTTTTTTGAAATTTATATCACCTTATTGGGGAAAAAAAAAAAAAAAGTTTTAAAAGAAGTGTTAGTAGAAGTGATTTGGAGATTCTGGAGTTACCCTTAAGTGCAGGTACATACTCTTTTTGTCTAACATCACATACTATGAAAGATCAGAGCTTTCTAGTATGGCTTTGTGCTACTGGAATGCAAGAAGCCACCACTGCTAGTGATTTAAAACCTATTTTTAAAATAGAAAAAAAAATACATCAGGAAATTAGGTAAAGGTCTCTGAGAAAAATTCAGAACTGTTAGAATAGCATGTGTCTCTGTTATCTGTTGATAGAAATATGTCCAATTTATGAGACAGAGTAGATAATACAGAATACTGTGCAAGTGCATGCTGGAATGCACTAATTTGAAAGATTTCTCTTATTTGCTGTCCCCTTAGAAACTTAAAAAATC
>NW_008618462.1:0-1280 GCF_000691845.1 Merops nubicus
CCCCACATATCCAAAATAGGCCGTCAGCTGTCTTCCAATAATCGTTTTTCTGTTGATTTAATCTACCAGGTAAAAGTTCCATTATTAACCTTATAGCTCTTACAGGGAGTATTTCCTACTTTGTTAAGGAAATTGTTCCCAGTATGTCAGAGACATTCTTCTCCTACTACTGTTGTTCTTAGAATTTACCCTCCTGGTTTTTTCTTGCCTTATGTTTATCTGTTCCATTTAAGAAGTTTAACTGGACTTAAACTATTGCCTTTCCATGGCCACTTTTCTGTCATCATAGGCCCTCCACAGACCTAGGAATTGGTTATGTTAAGTTTCCTATCTATTTTTCACAAGTCCACAAACAGGTTTTTCTTAAGTCTTGAGACACCTTTTTCATTTTCTAATTGCTGTTCAAGTTTCATAACAGAGTTAGATTGTTGTTTTAGTTTTGTCTCCTTGTTTTCTAAGACTTTAATATGTGTGAAACAAATCCATTCTTCTCCTTTTGGGCATTCCTTTTCCAACTTGTTATCACTCATTCCTAAGTTTTCTGCCATCCAGTGTTTTTTCCCTTTGTGCATACAATTTCCTGATTTGGATGGTTTATAACAGTGACTGTTGACATGGGTATGTGGAATAAAACAAGAACCTCGAGGGTGTCTTTCTATATAAAGCTTTTTGTAGCATCTGTAACTTGGCCTTGTGGCTATCCCAAGAGGGAAAAGACAAAAAAACCATGAGTGACACAAAAAGGAATAACAGAGATCTGATATGGGTCATCCCTCCACCTCCCATGCCTATGGGGTTGCTGCCCACAGCAGCTGTGTGTGATCTTCTTGGTGGCAAGTCCAGTGGCCAGTTTGGTCTTGCCCTCTATTTCCTTGTCACTTTCTTGTGTTAATTTTCAGGCCGCCTCAGGTATTTCCCCTTCAACAGTTACTATCTCAGGTTGTTTTTAGTTTTTATCTGGATAGCGAATAAATCTGGCATTGAATACTTTGTGTCATAAGAATATTATAATAAGCCAGCTAACATGTATGGTATGGCACTGATTTGAACAGTCCTGATTCCCCTGTTAGAAGTGGAGGTGTTCCTTCCCAGGTGGTATCAGAGGCCTATGAGCTTGGTTCCCTCGTTCATTATTATCCAGTCCCTGTTGAAGAGTAAATTTGGTCTATTGTTACGAACAAATTCGTACGACAGCAAAAATGTTTCTTATTCACTAACTGCTCTAGTTGACTAGTACGTTTGCACCTAATACCATAAGGAGATAATGTACTATTTAGGTA
>NW_008618463.1:0-1565 GCF_000691845.1 Merops nubicus
GAGAATAAATCTTTGGGTTTTTTTCTCCTCACTCCCACACGCAATATTGCTTGGCTTTGCTTTCCAATTAAACTGCCTTTGTTTTCACCCACAAGGGATTTTGTTTTCATCTTCTTTTCCTTTCCCCTTTTGCTCTGCAGAGGAAGGATAGGAAAGGGGGAGGGTGATAGAGTGGCTTAGTGGGCATCACTTGTTCAGCCAGGGTTAACCCACCGCATGCAGTTTTACTGCTACTTCTCCTTTAATAGAAAAAAAAACAAAAACAAACTGTTAAAACCAGCTGTTGAAATAAAAATGGACAATTGATAAAACAGTGCTAATTAAACTCAGTCATTATTGACACAGTGGTTTGCTTTCATAGTTTTTCCACACATTCATGTAAAACCTCTCGGAGTCAGCCACCATGTTCTCTCAGCCGTTCACCCTCACAAAATGATTTTAATTCAGAGGGCTTTTCTTCATAGTTACACATCTGAGATTTGCATGCTTTGCTTAGCAGATGAATTAGGGAGGGAAAATGCTCACCTTGATATAACCTAAATATCTTCCACCACATATAGGAAGATGGGATGAGCTGGAATTTTACCGCAGTTCTATTGTTATCAAGACCCGTTACAGTGACAATACAGACCACATACTACTGCCCTTGGTACAGCCTGAATATGTTTACCCAATAGACCTATATCACAGAAAGAGAGATGAAAGTGGTCTCAGGAGCAGTGAAAACTGAAGTTATGCCAATTGTGAAAACAAAAATTATTCAATTCACAGAATCCTCTTTCTTCAGTACTATCATACATGCCTTTCAGATACAGACAGTGATTGTGTGAGGAAGCCTTGCAAGCTGGGAAAAGAAGTACATATGCAGTTGCCTATTACTTACCTATTTTTTATAATTTGGTCTGGATTCTTGCTCTCACCTTCCCAGTAGGACGAAAAATAAAACAAAATACAATAAAAGATTAAAAAATCAGATGGGGACAGAGGTTGTGGCCAGTTCATCACACATTATCTCTACCACTGCTTTATCAGAGGGAGGACTCCTCACACTCTCTTCCCCCATTCCAGTGTGGGGTGCCTCCCATGGCAGACAGTCCTCCATGAACTTTTCCAATATGAGTCCTTCCCACAGGCTGTTGTTCTTCACAAACTGCTCCAGTTTTGGTCCTTCTGTGGGGTCACAAGTCTTGATGGCAAATTTGCTCCCAACATGGGCTTTTCTCTCCATGGATCCACAAGTAACCTGCCAGGAGCACATTCCTGCATGGGCTTCCTATGGGGGTCACAGCTGCCTTTGGGCACATCTACCTACTCTGATGTGGGGTTCTCCACAGGCTTCAGTAGATATCTGCTTCACTATTAACTTCCATGGGCTGCAGGGAGACAACCTGCTTCAGTATTGGTTGTACAGGAATCTCTTCTCTGGTCCCTAGAGCACCTCCTCCTCCTCCTTCTTCACTTACCTCAGTGTCTGCAGAGTTGTTTCTCTCGCATATTCTCAATTCTCTCTCTGGTTGCAGTTGTAGCATTTCTCCCCGCCCCCCCCCCCCCCCCCTCTTAAGAGT
>NW_008618463.1:1596-17377 GCF_000691845.1 Merops nubicus
GGCACTAACACTAATGGGCTCAGCCTTGGCCAGCAGTGGGTCCATCTTGGAGCCAGCTGCCATTGGCTCTATCAGACACAGGGGAAGCTTTCAGCAGCTTCTTACAGAAAACTGCCCTGTGGCCCCTTTGCTACCAAAACCTTGCCATGCAAACCAAATACATATTTTATCCCAAATGTGAGGACAGGCTGTCCAGAGAGTCTGTTGAGTCTCACAAGGTGAAACTTTGACAGAAAAGGAACTGTTGAGCTGTCATTAATGTTAACATTTCAGCATACTTATGCATATCTTAGCTGTTCACCTAACTTCTGATAACTCTAACTAAATCTGAGATATGAGACAAACTACTAGGATTTTCCACAGATCAAAAGTCAGAAAGAACAGCCTGACAGCAAAGGAGTCAATAAACATCACACCTGTAACATGAAATAATCATATCCAGCTATGTTAAGACATTTTGTTGGGAAGAAAAAAAGTTTACCTGTCCACATTCAGAGACACCTGCATACAAGGAGCCCCAAAACTTTTCATGCTAACAGATTTAGATATCACATAAAATAAGCTGTCTATTCTAGCATGTTAATTCTCAACTAACCTCTTAATATTTTCCCCCCAATTAAAGTATCTGTTTTCCTCATTATACTTATTTTTTTCGTTTAGCAGTCATGTAATCAATTGGACACAGTTCACACCATTTCCACACTAATTTTTACATGATTTTTCTATCATATTTTTTATTCACTGTAGAATCATAGGGGTTGGAAGGGAACCTCGAAAGAACATCTAGTCCACCCCCCCTGCCAGAGCAGGGTCACCTAGAGTACATCACACAGGAAGGCATCCAGGCGGGTTTTGAATGTCTCCAGGGAAGGAGACTCCACAACCTCTCTGGGCAGCCTGTTCCAGTGCTCTGTCACCCTCACAGTAAAAAAGTTTTTCCTGATATTCACCTTGAACCTCCTATGCTCCAATTTGCACCCATTACCCCTTGTCCTATCACAGGTCATCACTGAAAAAAAACTTAATTTGATCTTCCTGACACTCACATATTTGTAAACATTGATGAGGTCACCCCTCAGTCTCCTTTTCTCCAGGCTAAAGAGACCCAGCTCCCTCAGCCTTTCCTCATAAGGGAGATGCTCCACTCCCTTAATCATCTTTGTAGCCCTACGCTGGACTCTCTCCAGCAGTTCCCTGTCCTTCTTGAACTGAGGGGCCCAGAACTGGACACAATATTCCAGATGCGGCCTCACCAATGCAGAATAGAGGGGGAGGAGAACCTCTCTTGACCGACTAACAAGGTACCAAGGTATTAGATTAAGAGATTCCTCTCAACTGGTTTGATAAATGCCTAGTCTTTCATGGACCCAATTCCTTCCACTGTTGTTGTCAGGAAATATCTGAAGGTCAACTCACATTTTTACGTACTGGGGAAGTGTTTTAAAGTTTCTGTTCTCTCCAGAAGCCCTATGTTGCTTCATTCTAGAGAATAACATCAATGTAACTCCAAAACATCCAGACTTCAAAACTGCAAATACCAACAGCAGCTTTTCAGTACGTTTCAGGTTTTCTTCAAATTCTTCTAAAAGCATCTGATAAGATAAACCCCCTAATATATACAATAACTCTCTCTCTCAAAAAAAAAAAACAAAACAAAACAAAAAACCTTTCAATAAAATAGCTTTTTCTTGAACAAAAATCCTGTATTAAGTACTAGCTTTCAGTATCCATTAGCACAGAAAAGGTTTTTAAAAGAAAAACATCTCCACATAACTGCAAATCTGAAAGTTTTTACTTGGCTATTTCAAGTACTGTGGCACTTCTTTTCAGCATACTTTAATTTTCTCCCTTCCTTAACAGCTTTGCTATGCAGAGGAGCATCTTTTCAATGGGAGGAGGAAGGTTTGATCTCTATATATGTATATATATACATGTCTTTTTATACACAGCTAATTTTGTATTGAAACAGCCATCTCTGCACATCCTTTGGACACTCTAGGATAAGGGTAAGTTATATTTATTCACACGAGTGTATTTTACAGAGACAATTTCTTGTGCCTCTATTCTCATTTTGTGCCTGTTTAAAAATAGTCTATTTTTAAAAAATCAAATAGGTAGGAGATTAAGTTGCATTACTAAAAGACCTGTCATTTCGGAGTTTATTGTAAGAAAATTTCTGAAGAAAGATGCGCATCCCTGTAGGCAACAGCTGGTGATAGAAAAGGAACAGCTGGTGGTTGTCAACAGCTGGTGACAACCACTGATAAGAGAGAGACTACAGTTTTTGTTTAAGAAAAACACCATCACTGCTCCTGAACACTGAAAACACTACACTGGCAAGAGGCCTAAGAGTGTTTGACTGCTTTAATATAAGCTTGGGACATGCCTATCATTGGTAACAGAGCAAGAAACTGAAAAAAACCCAGAGGAACTAATTTGAGTCTGAAATATATACAATTTTTGGTCTCAAGAGAGACTACTTGTGTTAACACAACATTGTGGCAGATGGACCTTACTGATAAGCAAATACCTAGTTCTGTGGTAGACAGGTTCCAGCTTTCTATACCTTGCACTATTACATATACACACATATCACATACTTCAAAGTGTTTTCATGGATCTGCTGAAGTCCTGTTAAATCTGCAGGATAAACTTCCACTTTTGGGGAGGCTGTGCACTAGTGCAACCGTCAGCATACAGAGCTCAGTTAAAAGTGAACAATCATAGTGGCTGCATCTCTATGTGCAAGTGATTTTCTCCATAATACAAAGTCTTCCCCTTACCTGAAATGTAAATATTTTACTATTATTCAAAATTTCCTAGAATAAAAAAATTGAACACCACAGTTGAGGCCCAGGGATTATTCACTAACTTGGAAAACTGATGAAACATTTTTGCAATACTTTTCTTTAATCAGAAACTCTTTCTTCATAATTTTTGTCATCTGAAAGTTTCCAGTCACAGTTTGTTGCTGGGTCTCCACCTGGTTATGCCAAGGGGAAAGCTGTTCCACATCAAAGTACTGGAGCATTCTGGACAATTCAAACACTGGTTTTGAGTGTTTGGAATGCCCAAGCAGAAGTATTTTAAGTAGGATCTGGCAATATGAAATTATGAAGAAGGTAGATTTCCTACTAGTCTTGTGAAAGGCATCTAAATAATTTATAGTCCAAAAAGTAGAACAAAAATGGGTTGCTTGACACTCATACCTTTTTATTCATGCCTTTTTGACAGAAATATTATAAACTTGACCCTAACCTTTAACTACTTAAACCAAGGGTTAGATTATTCCATGAATAAACCACTAAAATTATTAATCCATTTAGTCTTCCTAATGGTAACTTTTTGTGTGAGCAATATCCTTCATACAACACAGATGCTAGCCTTTATTTTGATCATTACTTCTGCATAGCCTCAAAAACCACATACTGTCTACTTTAAGTGTCTAGAAGTGCAACAGATTTGAGCTCTAGATTGGGGTATAGGTCCCTCACATAAACTACATTCAAACACGTCTCTTAGCAGCATAGAAGAGGTTTCACAAAGTACAGGTGATTTATGCTTTAGAAGGTTGTTTTAAGTGTTACAGGACTGAATTTATTTTGTAAATCAATAATCTGTCCTTTGCCAGGAATGAGCAGAGCTGATAAACATCTATAAGGAAAGCATATTCTTAGTTGCTTTGAAGAAAATTAACTATAAAAACCCATCCCATGACATGTCTGAGAAAGGGAGGAGAGAGGAAGCATCAATAACAGGATCTCCAACTATTAAGTCATAATAATGCTGCCACTCTCTTTTTCTAGGCCAAAAAAAGGGTCAACTACACATATCAAAATCAAAAGTTAATACGAAAATAAATGTTTACTGTCCCATCCACACTACCTAGAGGGCTAGTAAGCTCTTCACTGCCATTCAAGAAACATTGCCAACTCCAAAGTTTGCAGATTCTTTCCCTTGGCCTTCATTCCTGTGCTGGTTTTGGCTGGGATAGAGTTTATTTTCTTCAAGACTAGCTAATATGGGGCTATGTTTTGGATTTGTGCTGGAAACAGTGTTGATAACACAGGGATGTTTTAGTTACTGCTGAGCAGTGCTTACACAGAGTCAAAGCCTTTTTTGCTTCTTGTGCTGCTCCACCAGCAAGTAGGCTGGTGATGCACAAAAACCTTGGAGGGACAGCTGACCCCAACTGACCAAATGGATATAAATGATCATATGATGATCAAAAAATCAAAATATGATCAAAAAGATCATATGATGGCATACTCTGCATATAAAGCTGGGGGAAGAAGGAAGAGGGGGACATTTGGAGTGATAGCATTTGTCTTCCCAAGTAACCATTACACACGATGGAGCCCTGCTTCCCTAAGAATGGCTGAACACCTGCCTGTAAATGGGAAGCAGTGAATGAATTCCTTGTTGTGCTTTGCTTGCACATACAGCTTTTGCTTTTCCTATTAAACTGTCTTTTTCTCAACTCTTTGGCTGACCACTTGTACAATATATAAAGACATTATCATTAACATGCTAACTACCAGCCAAATTCCTCCCTCTGCTCTTAAATCATACACAAACAAGCCAAGGTACCACACCACCAGAGGGAGGAATAAGTTGATACACTCACTACATAGGTTGTGAAGAAGGGAGTTAGCTGGCCAAAGATCCAAGCCATAGGAGATGGAATTAGCCAGGTCATGAGGCCAATTATGTAGTAGGGACTCATCCTTCTCCCCACCATCCTGGGAACTCCACTTGCTATACACAGCCAGGAAGCCCTTCTGAGAACTAGAATCCCCACACAGCACACCCACTATGTAGACAGACCTCCCAACCCCACCACAAGAAGAGACAGTTCTTATAAATGTGGCTTCTTGCCCTGCCTCCAAGTTAATGCAGAAGGTGGGGGCACCTGGTGGTGATCTCCTAATCAGTTCCCACCCAAAGCTGCCCAGACCCTGAGTGAAAACCAATCAGCAGAGTTTTTCTTGCCTGGTTGTGGACATCACCCATATGCCAACCCTCATTCAGGGCTGAGGGTTTAAACCCCAGCACTTCACTCAACCCACGAGTTTTCTCACTTTTACCCTTCTGAACCTCTCCCCCATCCCTCCCACGGGGGAGTTAATGAGCAGCGGTGTGGTGCTTAGTTGCTGGCAGGGGTTAAACCGTGACAATTCCACAGTCATTTATACTCATTTGGTGACTGTTAACTCATCTGACTGCTCACAGACAGCAGTTTAGGCATGAACACAGTATCTTATGCTAAATGGACTCTGCCAAAGCTGAAGGAGCAAGAACAGGAGTTTTGGTTGTCTTATTGGTTGCTTGGTTTTCTTTTT
Source organism: Merops nubicus (assembly GCF_000691845.1). NCBI lineage: Eukaryota > Metazoa > Chordata > Aves > Coraciiformes > Meropidae > Merops > Merops nubicus. Next base: position 6,939 of record NW_008618463.1, read on the forward strand.
TCTTGCCAGTGGCAATACAAGTTGTGTTGCTTCTTATACTGTACTGCAGTACCCTTTGCTATTCATCTTATAAAGCCCTACATTATATCATGGTGGGTGGCCCATTAAGGGACTGTGGATCTATATCAAAAATCAGCCACAATTCTATCAACACTCTCCAGCCACATGCCCTGGCTCCAGGCATGCTCCTGATTCATATTGGAGACAAGTCCCATGTTCACCAGTCTCCTCCTCTGCATGCTGGTTTCTGTTTGCAGAACATGCAGAGGGAATCCAGATGTACAGCCCAGAAATCCACAGCACACCAAGTCATTGCTAATCTGGAGAACCAGGGGACCAAGACCATTCACACAGGTGCAGAGGCAGCAAGAAGAGCTTAGTACAGAAACCTAACACCTTAATCTGCAGAGGGTAGAAGGTGGAGGGAGAAAGTGAGAGAGGGGGATGGAAAGCATGTGAAAGAGTGATTTGTCCTAATACGTCACTTATTTTACCCCAAATATAAACGTATATTCTGTAAGAAAGAGAGGACCCATAAAGCACAAAGATGAAAAATTACCAACAAAGTGTTGCAGAGGTTGAACGTCAGTAGAACATTGCTGCACTACATGGAACCTGCAAGTGCTACAGAAACCAGGAAGAAAGTACAAAAAACAAATAAAAAATAAAAAGCGACTACTCTTAAATTCAGATCTGCTACCCTGCAAAGTTGCCACACTAGAAGTCACACTCTAGTCGATTATCTATAAACTGAGAATTTTTCTTCCCTGTACTAGAAAAAAAAATCTCTTTCTTCCCGAAAAGTATTCAGCGTACTTGAAGACCTTAGTGCAAGGATTTTGGAGGATACAGGCGTATCACCCATAAAAAAAAAAAAAAAATCCAATTGCTATAACAAAAATAAAAAAGAAAAAAAGATATTTCTTGTTTCTTTTGAACAAGATTTCTTGTTAATGGAAATGGTGAACATTCTAAGATTTAGCTTTCCATATTTCGGTAATTTTTCCCCCTCCAAAAAGATTATAAATTAAGTTTACAAAAACCTCTGACATTTTTTATCCATATTCATTACAAGAGGAAAAAAAGTGTGTTTGGGAAACCATCTACTGATCTCAGTGCTTCCATTCTTTTTTTTCCTTTTCCATTAAAGACTCAATTTATACAGGTAATACAGTTTCCTGACTGTGATAATTCAAAGTGGCTTGGAATTGATAATTAATTATCTAGAACCTTGCAAACTAATATACAAGACATTTAGTACAATATTTGGCAGTTACGTGTAAAGTAATTTTCCAAAGTTTTACTTGCAGGACAAAAACACTTAATCGTGTAATAGCACCAGAAATAAACATTGAAAATATTCTTAAATTAAGTTCTAAATCAAGAACAGACCCAACAGGAAAATACTTCTTATGGACTTGATGTCCTATGAAAGGAGTAGAACAAGGACGGAAGATAATTTAAACAAACTAACAGAAACTGTATTAATTAAATTTATTAAAAAGATATTTTCTCTATAGCAGTCAGTGATGAACACTAATTTACAACCAAAAGCTACAGAAAAAAATTATGTAGTCAACTGACCTTTCTCTTGGCACTGCTTTTCAGGTTTACTCTCTTCCTTTTCATATTACTGAGAAGCAATTAACATTCAAATCCCATTAACCCAAATTCTGAACACCACAATGAGCATGGGAGAAAAGCATACCATTACAAAGTTTCAATTCCCTTTATGACACAACTTTAAAGCACAGAAAACAATTAAATCTATCATTAACATGCTACGACACATAACTTGTTAGTCTTGTGGCAAATGTGTCACCTTTTAAAACCTAATCTGCCAGCTAAACTTTTTGTTGTTGTTTGTTCAAAAAAAATTACACCAACTTTCAATGTAATAAAACAAACAAAATAAAGGTTATTCAACAATGTATCTTTATGCATTGTATAAGCAATGTATTAATAATGGTAATGCTACATAAGCAATGTATTAATATTAGTATTGTTTCATTTTTTTCCCCTTCCTGGTCCAATTTCAGGTTGCTTCCTTCAGAAGTAGTGCCAGATGTCTTTCAGAACAAACACCATCATACACCTGGGCCTCTCTAAATCATCTTGGAATAAACCATCAAACCAAACATAGACAATAAAATCAGAGCTCTCAAAATTCATTTAAATGTAGTGGGGAAGCACAAGCTTGTTTTGCAGAAGACCTTTGACATTTGAAAAATTGTCTGCTCCAAATCCACCTAAAAAAGCAGTTGGATTATTTTCTCCGTATGATTCCACAAAAAAATTCCACTGCAAAGTCTCAAAATTACTACATTCTACTGTCCTATTTTGATAACTTCAAAGTATTGCCATCATGTAATACGCAGTTCTCAGTTTAATGTTTAATTATATTAATTATCATTGTGCAGTACATACAGATAAAATATTAATATTGTTTGACAACATTAAAAAAATATATATTATTAAATTTACATTTTCTGGACATTTATATAAGCATATTACATGTGCACATATATGTACATATAACCATAAATGTATCTCCACATATATGACATAATTCAGTTTAAATATGTTAATTTTGGCAACATGGCACCTTCTGATGAAAACCTATTTTTTTTTTTAAAGCAATCTTTTTAAATAATTTTGTGATTGAGATATTTATTTCTCCCTCAAGTGTCTTCCCACTGTCCACTCAGTCTTCATCACTATTCACCTCTTTCTCTAATGACAAAATTAGTTCTGTAAAGGCCTGTAGAAGTTAGGGTCTCTTTACATCACCATTGAGACAAATAACTGGTTTTGCCACAAAGACCCCCTGAGCCCACCCTGACCGAACCCTAGAGGAGCATTTGGGCTGCTGCACAGGCAGTCTTGCCAATAAAATTTTGAAGTAGAAAGTTAGGTGAACAAAGTCCTTCAACAAAAGTTAATTTAGATATAACCTTGAGTTAAAACCTTAATGAAGAAGTACATTCAGAAGAAATCTTATATTAATTCAAGCTTGAAAGCTCAATAAAGACATGTTCACATTTGTAGCTAGACAAATCAAAACAGGGAGGCTTTTGGTAGAAAGTGTCACTAAGTAAGAAAGAAGAGCTCCAGAATTTTCTTTATCAGAGAAAGCTTTCAAAACTAGAGGTGGACTAAATCAAAACATGTTTTATATTAACAAACATCAACTGATAATAACTCACTGTTTAACAAAACTAATTTCCTAATGGCAATTCTCTATCAATTCTTTATGAATTCTGTGTTGCTGCTTCTTCTGCTTCTCCCTTTCCAAGGAGTTTTTTTTTCCCACCTCTTACTTTGCCCCCCTTTTCTTTCTCATTCCCTGCTTTCTGCCTCCTTTGCAATTCTCCTCCTTCATGAAGACATTCTTTCATAATCAACTTGATGACACTACCCTTCTTGCTCCAACTGCACAGATACAGGATATCCATTTAAGCGCTCTATAAACACAAATATGACAAAAGATAACAAGTCCTTCACACATCACTAATTAAAAAAAAAAAACCAAAAAACAAAACAAACTTCTCTGAGAACTCGGATCCCTGAGATGTTTGTGCTTACATTCAAACTTCTGAAATCAAACTACAGGAACATGGCTGAATGCGGGAATGTTTTCCACTGGTGATCTCTCATTCTTGCCTCTTTATCTGTCATTGTCTTTAGCAAAGCCCCAGTTCCTTTTACTTCAGGTTCTATTATTTAGCTCCAGCTCTCTTAAAATTTAAATAAATCAAATTTTAGAGTTAAGATCTTGCAATTATACTATAAAAATAATTGCAACGAGACATAAATTTATGTGCTACATCAGAATATCAATGGGGGGTGTTTTTAAACTTAATAAGTGTCAACTATTATTCTATATTAATCAGACATGGACTGAAAGTAGGATCTTATACAGATACTAAATGTATGTTTTAGGTGGGTTTTGTTGTTAATGTGGTTAGGAGATTACAGAATAAACAATTATTTTGGATGTTTACAGTATTACATAGACTACTTTTATGAATTCTACATACCTTTCCAGTACAGATTAAGGAAGATACTGTCTAACATGAAATAGTTTTCACCATGAAAGTTCTCCATCATAGGAGCAGCAAATAAAAGAGGTTTGACTTTCATTACATTACAAACCAGTTACTAAGTGCATGACGTACAAAGGGTGTGACTTCTAGTCCCCTAAAACTCCCCATGGCAGGGAGGCTGGATTAGATGATCCCTAGGGTCCCTTCCAACCTCAGCCATTCTATGAACATCAGAATTTAAAAAAAAACAAAAAAAAAACAAAAAAAAAAAAACAAAAAAAACAAAACAAAATAAAACATTAATAGCAGAAATAAATTATTACATAGATGTTCTGAAGAAGCTAAGGACAGCAAAAGAGTGATTACAGAGGTGGTTACTACCACCTCTGGCTACTAAGATGACATTTTAACTAATAATGTTTATTTCAAGTCCACCTTGAATAGAGAAATCAAAGACTCTTTCTCTTGAAAATCTAAAGTCCATTTCATACACTCAGATCTATCGGATTACATTGGTAACATGCTAATTTCATTAATTTACCATTGATCTATTTAACTCACCTCTCAAAAAGTCATGTCTTAATTTCAAGAGGCAACAGTGTTTCAACGTACTGAAGATGTATCCTGAAAAGATCGGAAAATACCATGTTAGTCCAGAAACCACAGTAGCATAACAACATAATTCCACTACATGAACACATAAAGATCATATTTTGTAGAAAGGGCAGAAAGCTGCAAGAGCAAGGGAAGGATTCTCAAATTCAGAGCCAAACACTGTTTGCTGACCTGAATGAACCCATTTCTGAAAGTACATTCCATCTTGTACTATGCAATATCACCATTACTAGAAGCCCTTAAGGCATGTCAGCATAAGGGAAAGAAACCTCAAGAGCTGAGTTTACAAGGTGCCTAGAAGCATGTCTTGAAACAGACAAACTGCAAATAGCCAAGGTAAATCCCTGCAAGTATTTGGAACAGCTACTTCCTTAGAAGACTTCTGTCTTTCCTCTAGTAAGAACTCTTTCATATCAAGAATCATATTAAAGATGTCCCTGCTCACTAGATGACTAGATAGCATTTAAAGGTCCCTTCTAACCCAAATCTTTCTATGATTCTGTGTCCTTTTTACTTGCAGAGGAGTTTTGTTTTCTACTTACCTTAGTTTCTTACCAGTTACCTTTCTAATGGGGTTTTCTGAGATATTAACTCTAAGATGGGAATGGCTGCATTTATTTAGATTGCTACATGACCATTACTGCAGTTTGCATCAATACTACCAAACCAAATATAAACTTGCAACTCAAGTACCACTGCCTTGGCATAGCTGCATCAGGAAGGGAGACTGTTCACATGATTAGAAAGAGAGCAAGAGAAAAAAATTGAATTGAGTCTGTGAAAAGGATTTGGCTCCAAGTCAGCTGAACTGACCTTTCCCAGAAGTAAGAGCCACCCAGTAAAGAATCTGGAGTGGTTTACGAATTGATTTTCTATTCCTACAGTGACTTTCAGTATTGATAGCAACTTATTAAAAGCTTCTGGAACAGCTTCAAAACTACTCTTCCCTGTTCAAAATTTAACAGTTCCAGATTTAACTTTCACAGTTGCTTATTTTGTACAGCAAGTTTTCTTTGGAAAAGTTGCATTTGTTTCATACGCAATTACTAAATCCGGTAAGGTTTCCTTTTTATAATATGCAATCAAACTTCCATGTTTTCAATAACTGTTGTCAAAGGGACAGCAGAAAGTTTATCTGAGCGACAGTAAATGCTTAAGGAAGACTGGATCACCAGTTCACTGGATCAATAAGGCTTCTCGAGATCAAAGGTCTACTAAAAGTAGGTAAGCAGTAAATACAAGTTCAGGAAGAGGTTTGTTCCCTCTCTGGTAACCACTGATACTAATATTGGTTTAGCACACTGAGCAATATAGATTAAACTACCTGTTTTTCTAGGTCCAGGAGGCCTCTCCTGTCCCTGTTTCATGAGTGTGGCTGCTCTTGACCCCTGTCCAGCTAGCAGCAGGACTGGACACCCATGTCAAAGAGACATGTTCAAACACACTCAATATACTGACACAGACAGACACACAGAGCCTTTATGGACACTTGCTCAAAACCCAGCAATATGAACTTGAAACAAACCCACTGCCAAATCCTGTTTCCTTTTTGGTTAATTAGGGTGGAAATCCATTTGCGAAAAAATACACCCCCTCACCTTGTTGATTCACAAGAACACTTGTATTGATGTCTCAGTACCGATTTTGGATGAGGTAGGGTTAATGTTTTTCAGAGCAGCTTGTATGGTGCTGAATTTTGGATTTGTGACCAAACCAAGGTGGACAACACAGGGAAGTTTTAGTTATTGCTGACCTGTGCTTTACATAGCATCCAGGCCTTTTCTGGTTTTCATGTCCCATCGGTGATTAGGCTGGGGGTGCACAAGAGGTTGGGAGGGGACACATCTGTGACAGCTGACCTCAACCAACTAAAAAGCTATTCCATACCATACGGTATCATGCTCATCAACAAAAGTTTCAAGGAAGGAGGAGGAAGAGGCACAACATTCAGAGTTACGGCGTTTGTATTCCCATAACTGTTGTTTATGATGGAGCTCTCATCTCCTGGAGACAGCTAAACATGTGCCACCCAACAAGAAGAAGTCAATTCAGTCCTTATTGCACTTGCATTATTAAACTGTCTGTATCTCGGCCCACAAACTTTCTCACTTTTACCCTGTGGAGTCTCTTCCCCATCCCACTGCAGGGGAATGAACAAGCAGCTGTGTAGGACTCAGCCGCCTATGAGGGTGAACTCAAAACAGTATCACAGGGTATCTCAAATATCAGCAGTCTCCACATCCACTTAATATGCATTTTACACACTCTGGGTGCCTCACACAGTCACTACTTCAGAGAACTATGAGTTACTAAGGAAATTTAAACCAGTTGCTAGCCATAGATCTACCGGCTCTGTGACCCACAGTCACTTCTGCAGTGCCAGATCTTTCTACCACGCACACCCACAGTCCCTCCAGTTTCTGGCATTTAGACCTTTCAGCTAAATATACTGACCAGTAGATGCTTACTGGCCCCTTTGATATCTTCTCTCCATTTCCTCATGCTTGTACATCCTCCCTCAACGACACACCACCTTCATCCTTCCCTTTCTCCACCACGGTCTCGTCTCAACCAACCAACCTGCCCATAGCTACTTTTGCCCGCATTGGTACCTGTTTGGCTTCACCCACAGTCAAATGTGGTATTTCGGCCACTATTTCCTAGTCCACCTTGGTCTTCCATGGCAATATTGGTGAAGTTACCTACTGCTCTTCTTGCAAGATAGTACTCCCAGAAGGTCCTATAATACTCCCCTCCAACTACTTCCAAAACTCGGCCATTCCCTACATAATTGGAATCAAGTCATTCCGTATGGCAGTACATGTGTCAACTTCTTGCTTTGTTAGGTAGCATCATGTCACATCCAATACCTTCTCACAGTCCATTCATTTACCTAACCCTCAAGGCCAAGACCTAGTCTTTGATCTGCTTATCTCAGCAGTGCATGTACACCCACATATTCTTTCCACTCTGTAAGCTTCTTTCAGTCAATCTCCCCGGGAAGAGCTCTGAACACAGCCACCCTGTGAGTTAGCAAGCAGGCTTTCTTTCACCCCTGCAAGCTCCTTCACCACTGCTGAAGATCTAGGACTCTCCTGACAACAGTTACTCATGCTCTTGATGGACGTAAATTACAGTGGACTGCTGCAGTGACGGCTGAGAGGCTGGAAAAGCTTTGTGAGATGAGCAGAGAGAAACACAAAAATTAAATACAGAGTGTTGTCTGCAAAGAGGAACAGTTGCTAGGGTACTGCTCTTCTGGCCTAGGGAGTTCTCCTACAAGTTGCTGCTCTGTTACAGAATTAGCATTCTGATCCCAGCAACGAGCCACAGAGGAAAAGCTTTGTGTTTTTGTTAAGGTCATGCTCCAGTATACTAACAATAGGCTGAAGCCTCAAGACAAAGAGTATGTTTGAAGATCCTTTTATATTGCCAAAACAGCATATGGAGACTTTAATGCAAGTGAAAGTTGCATTAGCTTTTGATTAATATTTCTGCCAAAATCACAAGTCTCTGGTCTGGCACAGAAATAAAGCAATCAGTGCATTTGTCTCCTAAAATTAAATTAAGTTTATTAGACAGGAAAAACCACAACTAGAAGCAGCTTAATTAGGAAAAGCAGAATGAAACTCAAGACCCAAAAAGACAGCAACGTCTACAGTGCAAGGGCTTGCAAAGGGCTACTGTTGCTGAGCATTGCCTACATTATGTTCTATAAAATATGACAGCTGTTGTCTTCTCCAAAAGCAAATATCCATTAATAGATTAGCAAACTTTGTCTCCATTAAAGCTCAGTGAGGTCACCTTATGCAGTATATGAGATTTATTAGTTTGGGCTGGTGTCCAGCTATGTCAAGTGTAGGGCAATCAAATGACTGAGTAGCTATTGACTATGCCCCTGGAATCTTTACATGAAACCGAAACCCACAATCGCAACTCAATTTCAATCCATCCAAATGAAATCATAACTTTACCCACTTAAACTGCAGACTCTGAAGGAACTCATCTGCCAGCAAGCAGTATAGTCTGGAGCAGACCATTCCTGGCTGCAGGTAGGCCCATTATCCTAATATCTACTGAGAGTGCTTGTAATTGTTAATCCATTCCCAGAGGGACAGATGACTATGAACTGACCCTCTAAAATCTAACGACATACAGGACCCATGGATTCCTTGTATGGTTTTATTAAAAACAAGCTATAAGTAGCTCAGAAGAGTTTCAGACAATCAAAACCATTGCTGAGATACTCATCAGGAGAAATAGCTTCCCATGAATCAGCTATTATTTTACAGATACACAGATACACAGAAGTCTCCAACTGAATGTTCTTACAGAGCTTCTCTTGTAAAACCTATTTTAAAAGTCATTAATTGTGAAATAGTGTTGAGATATGGATATACGTGATACTGATACACATATTTGGAACATGATAAATGAGGAAAAAAAATTAGCTCATCACAAAATTCTTTTGGGGCTTTGATCTTGTATATCAAACTTTAACTGAAAGAAGTTTCATATAACCAGATTGATAAACCTCAGGACCCAAAAGTTATAATGAAAATGCCAAGTGACCTGTACTACAGCAGCAGAAAGCACTGCTATAATCTTCTTCCCTATGATTCAGAAATAGGTCTAATTTCTTTTTCTTAATGACATTCCACTCTGACCAGTTAAATGACATTTTACTCTGATCAGTTAAAGCTTACTTACTAGATGCAATATGGCCAGATACATGAAAAAATTCACTAATTAAATAGCATCTTTTTATCACTTTAACCCTTTTTCAATTCAACTGCCCTTTTGTGAACTGACAAAGTTTTCACTTTCCCAATGAAGCTTTTTGTATTCTGAAGCAGGTGTTATCTCTCCCTAAGGCCAGTCAAATTTCTTGAGGTCAGGAAAGGGAGGACGACTGCTCTTTAAAATGCTGAGAATATAGATCAGTTGAAGAACTGAGGTGAGCTGGGCTCTATTTTTTTTTTTTTCCACAATTAAAATAGAAAATAAGAAATCAGTGAAGGGTAATCATCATTATCTTCAGTAACTAAGTCACAGTGGTAGACATGATCTGAAAAGTAGTTTTGTTTTAGTTAAATCCTTGCAGTTTATCTCACTAGCACTGTAACAAAAACACCAAGGCAGATTCAAATGAGACTGTAAATTCTTGCAGCCTGGTGTCCTGCCAAACGCTTGTTCAGTTTACACCAGAATCCCTCAAGTTGCATGTGACCATTCCTCACCTTTGGAATCCACTGTCAGATGATCAGGAACCCAAAATATTGCTAGGTGATTTATTGCTGATTCAGTAGTTCACAGAATATTTCTTCAGCCATACAAAAAGTCTATGTTTCTTACAATGTTCACCATATTTGTACCTACATAGAAGTAGGTTTGTGTACAACAATTAGAAACAATAACTTTTATTTAGTTTACACTATGGATCAAATATCTTTTAAAAGCAGCTCTGTGTCTATTACTGAAACAGAAGTTTCATGAATTTTGGATCATCCCCCTTGACTTCTTCCACATGTAAGAAGTTTAGGTAATAGCATTCACCATACCTGTCACCTTTTTAAACAGCTTCCTCTGACACTAGAGCAAATGTCAATTTACACAGGCCATTTTTCTTCCTGAGAACTCTTATACTACTCTTCAATGTATAACATTCTGTTTCCTACTATTTGAGAATTTAAAATCATTGTTTCCTACATCCCAGTGCTGCAGATTTTGCATGGGTTTGAGGCTTTTGGGTTTTTTTTATTTATTTTATTTTATTTT
>NW_008618464.1:0-12370 GCF_000691845.1 Merops nubicus
AGGCGGGGGGAGCGGGCCGAGAGCCAGCCAGAGGGGGAGGGCATCGTACCGGGGCCTGCTTCTCTAATTAACATCCGCCACACTGGGAGAGACGCCCAGGCTGCACAATTTGGATGTAAAACTGGAAGAGCTCTGAAGCTGGAAATGTTCACATACAGGCTCTTCATTTATGCCTAGTCTTTTTTATAGGTCACGCAGAGATGACTTAATTGCTCTTACTGTAATTTACACTTAGCAATACAGTGATTTTTTTGTATGTCATATTGCATAGCTGAGCCATACTCCAAACAAAGTGGCAATGTTTAATAGTAAGTGGTATTTTTTCAAGAAAGATTCTTCCCCTCGAGTTCCTCTCTTTCGGGTGAGGAAAGAGGCCTCTAATGCCACTGGCAGAAAAGAGTGAGATTATTTTGACCAGATCTGGGCATTGTGTGTCACAGTTAGTGGTTTCTTTAACTCCTGTGAACTTCTGGCTCACCTTCCTGCACAGGACTCACCAATGCAAGTTCAAATGATTAACCTGTTTCATTACCAAAATACTGAATTCTTGGCATATCCTTGAAAGCCACTGTTAAACTCTTGCAATTTCAATATCAAGTCACTCACTCTACAGAAGGTTCTCTACATAAGAATTGGATTAAAAATAAAAATCCAGTCCTTACTGTGGACTTTTCATCAGCACAACACATAATACTCAGCAAATCATGCTGTTTGCTGACAACAGGAAAGGATGGAGATTGCAATATTATATTTATTAAAGTGAGATGCTAAGGCATGTAACATCACTCTCAAACATCCTAAATGGCCTGTAAACAGCACCTCTACTAGGGTACCAAGCACTAAGGCTTCTTCCAGTTCCTAGCAGGGCACTTACATCCTCTACATCCTAGCCTAGAGATAAGACAGCCCAGGGAAATGAGACATTGAGTAGTATTACAAGGTACAGAGGTATTTGAGAGCTGCAGAAACCCTAGAAAGTAGTATGTTGCTAGTGTTCCTTTTCTGGAGCTTTGGGGAGTACAAGCAGGAGAGCAAGTGGGCTACTGATAAGCCTTCCTCAGCCACAAGTTTCCAAAAGCCAACCTCACCTCGCTGTGGAGCCACATATGAGTCTGACTTATTGCAGTCCTCACAGCAAGGACAAAACCCATGGCTTCTCTGGCCAGATTCTGCAAATGGAACTCTTTGTCCCTCTGCGCTACTTCTGGATCTGTCTGCAGCCAGCTTGTTTGGCTTCTAGATGACATGTAACAGTGATACTGTGCCTCCATGCTGATGTATTTCAGAGGAGTGAAAACGTTTTCCAAAACTTGGAAGAGGAGAGCTCTACATAAAAGTGAAGTCTTACGAATAGCCCTTTTGCCCCAAATACTCTTCAGAAGAAGAAAGACTTTTATGGCACAGCACTGCTTCATGTGCATCCTACTAACTTGGGCACACCTTCCTTTTGTTGGTCTTCAGTTCTGACATTGCAGTAGATAATGAGCAATGTAGGAAGTAATGCAAATCAAATGACTTAATTTTAATGTGGCGTCTGCTTCCTGCATTGATCCAGCAGTGAAAAAATACTGCTTTTTTACAACAGCTCTTCAGGCTGCTTGTGACAGACCTCTCTGCTCTCTCTCCTCATGCTTTTAAGGAAGGCGAGGTGGCCGCTTGCTGGGTCACTAAGACCGCTTTCAAAGCAGGGCCAAGTGGTTTTACTGGCTAAATGGCTTTACTGCCATTCTTTGCCATATAACAATTAAGGGCCACATATCACTCTTGAGACAACAGAAGCATCCTGCTTAGATTAATGCAGTTTCAGACAGCACTGTGAACAATCATGTAGATTAATGACATATAATTAGGACACTATCTTAGAATCCCTTTGGCATGAAACAGGCTAGCTTTTCTTCTGGAGATTTTTCTACCACATTCTATCACACGGGTTTTGGCTATGCTTGTCTCAACATATTCATTTCTAATAGAGTAAGAGGCTTGATTCGTAAGGGAAAGTTTTTGATTAATTGTGTTTGTTATATTAGCATGAAGGAGGAGGGTTTTTTGAAAGTATTTACAAAAACAGCATTTATCCAGCACAACATTTGCAATCCAAAAGCATCAGTGAGCTGCTTTGCAGGCAATGCAGAAGGGGATTGCTTTATTACCAGCTGAAAGTAAATCCACTGTTAAAGTAAATATGCAGTAGCAATGCCACCTAACAAAGGGGACATGAATAATAACTTTTCTAATTTAAGCTGAATGTGGGAGGATATAGCTAGGCAGCAAAAGAAGCTGGAAACCTATTTTCAGTGTGATTCATAGAGACTTTCAGTAGTTGCTTGCACAGGTAAATTATAATAGTTGGCATTTACATATAGCTTTTCACTTATTAAAATCTGATGGGTTTAGGGCCTTTGGCAAATGAAATGCTGAAGCACAACAAAGTTAAACTGGCTGATTGTACTGACTGTGTCAAGTGTTGGTTTTCAGACAGAACTGATCCACTGATTCTGCAAAATACTGTTCACCTTTAAGTGGCAAATTAATTGTGAGATGAACGGAACTGCTTACAGAAGCTAGGGGAGGACTTTAGTATCGCTGGAATTATACCAGTATTGTTCATGGCTTATGAAAAATAACCAAAAGGATGTACTAGTACTTTACACTAAGGTTCCAAAAGGATGTACTAGTACTTTACACGAAGGTTATTTCTTTGTTCCACACTCCTTTGTTACCAATAACGTCTAAAATCCCTCCCTACCTACACATTTACCAAGACAGAGGGAGTTCCCCGTTGCCAATACATTTCCAACCCCTTTCTCCTACATTTTTCTTCTCATTCCATATTACACAACTAGATTTGACAACACTTTTTCTTAACAGCATTCAAAATTAGGTGTGCTGACATAAGAATAGAAAGCAAGAATAATCCAAACGATGTCCTCAAAGCTCTACTACATACTACAAATGACAGCAGCGTTTGGCCCAACACTAATGTAAAGTGACTCTGAAACAGTGCTGACACATCGAAAAAAATTAGAAAGCCAACTGTCATTTCCAAGCAGTACTTTCCACATTCTTTGGCCTTATATAGATTTTGTTATCACTGTTTCTGTTAGCAGTAATGTAAAAATAATTAAAAAAAAAAATTAAAAATAAACTTCCATACCCGTCTGTCCAGAGGACTACTCCCCCCACCAACCACCTGCCACCCCAACGAAAAAAAAAAAAAATTTCTGGTGGCTGTCCACTCAGAAATTTGTGTACAGCTGCTCCAGGACTGTGTATTATCAAAACATTAGTTTGTTGCTTAATTCATAAACATTAACTCAAAGCAACAATTTACTTCTACTTGCAACTGATATAAATTTTGACCGGGCATTTTTAGGTTAATGCTGTATTATTTCAATACCAATTAAATACTTTATACTAAATGTATGTAATTGGCAATAATAGACATTTTAAATTCATTTCATGTCCTTTGGAAGCAATTTTATTGCAGCACTGTAGAATACCAAGATTACAGGCTGTCGGTATCATCCTGTAGACTTTCACACTACATAACATTCTCCAATGAAGAAGAGACATGTTCATGAATAAGAATTTATTAGTGGAAGGGGTCTGCAGTAAAATATTACAGCACAAAACTAAACATGGCTATATGTTAAGTCCAAAGTGTACATTTTACTTCTTAAAAGTGCACAACCAAGCATCTTTTAAAAAAAAAAAACAACCAAAAAAGGAAACTCCCCCTCTCCCAACAAAAAGAAAAGCTCTAAAGTAACAAAAAAGGAAATGGTAGAAACCTGTATTTTGGGCAAACCAAGAGAGCTTCAAAAAATTTTAATAGGCACCTACGGTGGCTTCTGGAATCACTGTTGCATGCATGTCTCTAGTCATATTGGATTTCTCTTTCAGCTTTGACTGGAGTAACGTGTGTTCCATTACACCAATTTGTATGTCCATCTGAATGGTTTCTTGCTTCAGTTTTGTTAAGGCCTGTTTAATCTTCACTAGAGGAGCTGTTCAAAAAACAGACAAACAGTGCAACTCTGTGTCAGCTACTTAACACAAAAGCATTATTTTCTATAATTCACTCCTTCAAATTGAAGGGATGAATGAACAAAAGTGTATTTTACGCTAAAGACTTGGTTGTACTGATACATCATTTTTAATATGCAAGACACTTTAAAGATAGAAATAGGCAATGACAATGTTGCTTTCTTCTTGACATCTAAGATCTGCATGAAGATGTGCATCATCATTAAGATAGGTTTGTCAATGATGTCAGTGATGCTTAGCTGAAAGCCTCATCCTGATACCTGACTTGGGGTTTGGTAGAGAACAGAAGACACCTTCAGCAGGGTGTCATCTGACCCTTGAAAAGCTCTTAAAATGTTCTGTGCTTCACATTTTGTTTCTAATCCCTGACTTCCCACTGATATCACCCTAGGAATGCTGCTGCTGCGTTGTATTGCTCCTTATAATTCTGGGCTCTAGATTTTATCATGACCCTTGGCCATGGTCTAAAACAGAAGAGGTGTTGCGAGGTAGGTGAGCAGCTCCTTGACAGTGAAACAAGGGTACACAAAATTTCCTTAAACAGTAACACTTACAGCTACTTAATTAGCTGTTACGGATACAGCTAAGCAAGGATACAGCTTGCATATTTAGCCATACTGTAACAGGTATCTATTTATTTCTGCGTTCATAACCATCATACATTTGCCACAGAATGCATTTATCAGGAAAAATCTCCAACTACCAAATTCTGAGTCTAAGACAAATTCATTCAACTGGGTATGTAGTTTTAAATATTAAAACCATGAAAATTAATTTTCTCACCGACTCCAGCCAGCCTTAGTCAGGGAATCTAACAGCTACTGCCAGTAACTATTTCAGAGCAGAAGGGCTTGAACCTGTAATATGTGCATTTCTTCTAGTGGTCAAAGCAGAGACAAAATGCACTGTTTGGTTTTATTTTCAAGATTTCTACAAATAATTTACCAACAAGTAAAATCCTGGAATCTCTACCTTCTTCAGACTTACATAACCTTTTCAAAGATGTTTACACTTCTGATTTTCTTAGATACTTTTTAAATTTCAATACTGATAGTTTAGACCAATCCCTCGTTCTTGTCTTGTTTTGTTTTTCTTTAATAAAGAACAAATCATTTACCTCTCTTGGGAAAATGGGTGTTTGGTTTGAGTCAAAAACATACTTACCACCATCGGTCATACTGTTTCCTTTCTCTTCCATTTCCTGCTTTACTCTTTCTAATACTTCTGTAATCTTAAAATAGAGATTCTTTTCTTAATTAAACCAGATTAATCTCAAGTTAAAAAAAGAAAACTAAAAATTCTCTGTTGAATAACTGCATTAGTTGAAAAAAATTATCAGCGTAAATCAATGGCAGACTGGTTTTAAAATTCACGGGCTGGACTAGATTACCTCCACAAACAGATTAATTTTTAACCCAGAAAGAAATGAGTTCATAAAACTGCAAACACTAAAAGCCAACTCTCTGAAGACTGTTATAAAATAAGCAAAAGAAATTATGCACAGATGTGCTTTACCTCAGAAAGCACTCTAATCCTTTCAGTTAGTCCTCCGCTGCCCTCCTGGTACTTCTCCTTAGCCTGGAATGAAACATGTTTTTTGCCCTAATGACAAAGCTGAAGACATGTATTTGAGATGGCTCAGAAAGAACACCAAAATTTGCTCTCACGTGTCCCGATTCTAGAAACTGTCCCACAAAGTCCCAGTGGTGTTTACAGCACTACATGTATGAGGTCAGGTGTGAAAGATAAGCCACTGTAGTGACTATCATTCAAAAATTTAAAGCAGTTTTAAAAATTATAATAGCCCTATGCACAAGAAGTATGCTTTCTGATCATTTACACGAGGAAGTAAATAAAGAAAATTTGCCAGAATGCAGAGAGAATCAAACCCTGAAACTAAGAAGATTTCTTCATCAACAGTACAATATTGCCTTGAAGTTTCTTAAAGCTCAATAGGTAAACAGAAAGCATACAGGTCAAATCCTGTCAGGCTTCTTTCAAACACCATGCCCACAAATAGGAGGGCTAGCCAAATGGCAGCTTAGACAGCCCTCCTAACTAGGCAATCAAAAAAGATTCTCAAGCACCTTATTGGCATAAAAAGTAAAGGAGTAATCAGAGTGCTTTGTGCATATTAGCACGAGTAATCAATATAAGAGATGAGTGATGGACTGAGACTGTAGTTTCTCCACTCATCACAGATGTATAAACTTCACTGAGAAGGCAGAACTAGCAATTTACTAGCTGCTCAAGACTGGCAACAGATTTACATAACATTCAGGCAAAACCCATTTACTTTCCCTTGTAGAATAGTTGAATAAAAATTGCTAGTTTAGCTTAAAAACGATATAATTTGTCAGCAAATCAACATTTCCTCTGCTTTATATCCAACAGCACAATTCACAGATAACTGTTCCTACTCCTCTCTGTCTTCACCTTCACTTAATAGCAAGTTAATACTAGAGAAGGCAAACCCAAAAGATGGGTGTGTTACCTCACTCAGCAAGGCCTGTGCTGAACGGTACTCTTGAACCAAGTGCTCCAACTGACTGTTGATGTACTTTTCCCTGCTATTGATCTTTTCCAGTGTCCTGCTGATTTCATTTTGGAGTTTGTCAAGGTAGCCCTAGAAAATCATATTCTGTGGGTTGACAGTATACAGATAGTATGCAAAGAGTATAAAAATGGTGTAAATAAGGATATGGTAGCCTACAAGTGAGAGAGGAGAAACAGTACAGAAATGCTGCACTTAACCAACAAAAAAACAGATAAGTGAAATATTCTGCACATACCCTAGTTTCTTTCAAAGAAGATTCAATTTCATCCTTATGCTGATGCATTTGATCTACATGAATCCTCCAGTCCTAAAAAAGATGTCAGAAAGTAAAACATAGGCAAGTAAAACCTTTTCTCTGGTTACTAAATAAAGGCTGGCAGGCAAGGCAGGGTCAGTTCTCTTTTATACTATTGCTGTGTATCATTTTGTCACTGCCATGTTCATATCCAGAGGCATTTGCTTGATGTAACACAATTTATAAATCTCCTAAATGTAACACATGACACTCAGATGCATGAACAAACACTGACATCCTCACTGACACCACAGTAGCTGTGCTTTTTAGAGCCTGTTTGATCTTCACGGAACTGTTTCTGCTAGAAACCACTCTGGGCACAAACACTGAAGGTATTGATTATAGCTGCACTAGCTCAGCTCATTCTTAGACAAACCAAGTGCTTCAAATGCCCAATACCTGCCAGTTCCAGACTAGCAGACCTTCCCTTTCTGCTTAGCCCTTACTATTATCAGAAGAACAGAAAGAAATGCAAGAAGCAGAAATACCTAAACTTGTTTTTGAATGTAGGACAAAATCAGGAGGTGGAAAATTACTTGCAGCTTCTAGGTCGCAGGAAACATGCATGGACTCGGGGTGGGTGATGAGAAAAGGTGCTGTTTTAACTTTACAGGTAGGCATTAGAAATGAATTCCTGTTCCCAAGCTTTATCACCAATTTTTTTCTTATCAATGCAAACTTTTTACATCTCCCAGACTCAAGGCACAGCTGCAGACAGACGGCGAGTTCAGAACGAAGCAGAGTAGCAGCACTGTGGGATTACTCCTATTTCAGTGCTGGGTTTCTGAACGTGCTAAAAAAAAATATTGTAAAGATTTTTAAGCTTTTGGCACTGTACTGATCTAGGTGTTAAAAAAAAAAAAAAAGTGATGTCAATAAATCTTTATCACTTAAACCTTAGGAGATTTTCTTGTGAAATAAGTACTGTAAGGATAGGTGGAAGGTGACAGTGTTTGCTTCAGTAAGATTACCTGATCAAGGACCTTGTCAAAAAGGATGCTAAGCAAAACACAGAGAGGCACCAACCCAACCAACAAACAATAATAGAGGCAGTAACAAGAAATAAACCTGGGCAGTTACACTAATGGATAAGGGCAGTGCAGTGTGAGAATGTTTGTATCAGTACAATTACCTTACTGAGAATCTTCTCAAAATGGAATGATAAGGAAAAGGTAGAGGGAAACCCCAAACCTATGGAGACACAGACTTGTTCTTGTCTTCATTAGTGCTTGTCTGACAAGAAAGAAAGCTCATCAGTCACACCAACTGATGGGCTATGAAGAAACTGCAAACATGACTCCAAAGAAGGTGAACCTGGCCCTTGCAAGTGACAAGAATGCAAACCTGGGGTTTTGGATATTCAGGACAAGGGTTGGTGCAGTTATGCAAACTGATGAAGCCATGTGCAGGGGAAGGGGACTGAGACAGAACAAAGTGAGAAACAGGGTGGTCTGAGAAGGGCTGGTCATGAGTAAACTGTTGCCAGTCAGTCGACTTGTCTGCCTGAAACCTGTGCCTGATCACTGCAGTCTTTTTTAATTACCTTTCTGTGCTATCTCACACTGTCCTGTGTCACTGTGTGAGTCCTGCAAGGACTAAGTGCCAGCTGCTGGTGAGAGGGGATATGGGACCAGCAACTGGAATCAGACCGGGGTTGTAGCTGTCCCAGGCCTGTGCTGTCTGCAGCCAGGGAGAGTAGGGGTCTCAGTGCCAGCCACAGGAGCAGGTGAGGGCCTCAGCCACCAAGGCAGGACCAGCATGTATCCCAAAATCCAGCTACTGGGAAAGACCAGTGTGAGTAAAGCAAGTGAGTGGCGCAGTGCCAGAAGCTGGAGCAAGACTGCGGGTCACAAGCCCATGCTGCTGGTGCCAGCTGTAAGGACAGGCAGAAGGTGACAGTAAGATCGCTTCAGTAGGATTACCTGATCAAGGACCTTGTCAAAAAGGACACTAAGAAAAAAAAAAAAAAAAAGAAAGGCAAGTATTTGCATCTTTCCTAAACCTGCTGTGCATGTGTAAAATTCAATAGCAGACTTGAAACTGAACTAGCCATTGAGTAGTAGGCCCTAGGTTCAGGCCTGGGTATGAGGCAGGCAGAGGGCATACACTGGTGTTCAGAGGGACCCACAAATGTGGAGTGTCCTTAGGAGGAGCATGTCAGTGTCTGCATCTGTTTGCTGGCAAGCATCAAGCTGGGCTGTCAGCAGGTAGAAGAGCAGTGAAGCAGCTAAGGGGACCCAGGATCCAGGCAGGGGATCAGACAGACAGAAGGACCATGCTGATACCTGAGCAACCCATGAATTTGCATGCACTTGTCACTCTAGAGAGAAGCAGGTGTGTGCTTTCACTGCTGAACTCCTGTCTTGACTTTGCTGAAGAGCAGGAGGGGAGCCTGCCTGCCTATACTCCTATTTTATGGGAATCCTACAAGTGCTGTTGAAGACAGGGCCTTGTTTATGGCAGTTTGTGTAGCTGCCCACATTAGAGTCCTTTGTGTGTCTGTGTGATAATGTGCTTAACTTCACTACTGGTTGAACCTGCAAATAGGAAAGAAGCAGAAAGGAGCTGCATCCATCAGTCTGGGATGGGGATCTGCAGGTCCCCAGACACGTGGGGCTGGGCTGCAGCACCTGAGCAGGTGGAATTCCTGATCCCAGAGCTCCTGGAGGATACAGCCACTGATAATGTACAGGTACAAAACAAATCCTGGCTTAAAACAGCTGCACATGAACACGTCCCAACCTTCAATCACAGGCAGTCCCACTGACGTGAAGTGTGGCTACCCCCCTGCAGAGGACATGCATGTAGCAACCAAAGGACTGGTGCTTCCGTCTCACTATCCCAGAACAGCGCAGCCAAGCATCTCCAACAGCTGTTTAGCCCAGGAGGTTCACCCACTGTCTACCATTGTGCTGCTGCCTACTGTTCTCTACTGGAATGAAACAAAAGCTAGTAGAGAAATGTGCTTATGCTGGGCTTTAAGTTTGCAGCAGACGCTGTTGGTCTGGTGACAATTGTTCACTATTTGCCAAACTTTGGAGTTTAAATAAGAACACCCCCCACCTGCCCAGGACTTTACAAATACGTTCTAGTTTCTAATGCCACTGATTAAACCATTCACCCTCTGCTGGTACTATGTTTGCATGCACAGCTTCAAAAACAGTACGATGCTTTTCTTGTAGAGTAAGAAAAAGCCAAACACTTGTCTCCAGTTATTTATGAAAGCACAGAAGCTAGAAAAAGAATCCTCTTTTCATGTTAATTTTGATGTATTTCATAAAGCCAAGAGATGATGCATTAAACTGGAAGCTAGTAGACCTCAGTTCCTACAGTGGCTTTAGTTTTCCATGTATGTCTTTATTAAGTTTTATTCTCCTACTGTGAGAATCAAGCATCTTGTTCTCTGTAACAGATGGGCTTGCCGAGGACCACAGAAAGGTGGCTCGATCCAGGCAATTCTTCATGTAGAGGAATACAGTGTAGTATAAGAGAGGCAAGCAATTTAGCAGACAGATGAGAGCTTAGCCTAATTTTTGCAAGATCTTTCACTGAATTCTGTATCATTGCTGCAAACTGCTCTGGCACCCCAGCCAGCTGGGTCACTCCAGATGAGCAATTTGGACACTGTGCTCATCTGTATGCCTGCTATACAAGCTCCTAGAAAGAATGCTTATGGGAATGCCAGGAATAGGTCCTAGGTTTGGACTTGCCAAAGACAGATGCCTACTTCTAAGCTGCTCATTCTAGATTCCTTGAAAGAGATTATGGAGAGATATACATATTTCTCAGAACTTATTAATTTTATTTTGAGGTAGTTACCTGGATAGGCAAGTAAAATCAGTCAAAAAAAGTACTCACTTCTTTTTGCTTAACATAAGGAGAGCCCATGATGACTGGATCAGAGGTACAGACCTACTTCATTGTACTGTAAAGTTCAGCAAGATGAATTCCCTACAGTCAAACTTATATGTTAATAAAAGGAACAGTTAAAAGATCAGAAAGTTAGAAAGCAAATCACATCCTGGGCTGCATCAAGAGAATTGTGGCCAGCAAGTCCAGGGAGGTAATTCTTTTCCTCATCTACTCCACTCTTGCAAGACCCCACCTGGAGTACTGTGTTCAGCTCTGACGTTCCCAGCATAAGACAGACATGGGCCTGTTGGAGCACATCTAGGGGATGGCCATAAAAATGATTAGAGGGCTGGAACACCTCCCCTATAAAGAATAGCTGAGAGAGTTGGGGTTGTTCAGCCTGGAGAAGAGAAGGCTCCAGGAGACCTCATCACAGCCTTCCAGTACTTAAAGGGGGCTGACAGGAAAGATGGGAAGGGACTCTGTGATTCTGTGACTCTTTATCAGTGAATGCAGAGATAGGATGAGGGGAAACAGTTTTAAACAGAAAGAGGGTAGATTTATGTTAGATATAAGGAAGAAATTCTTCACTGTGAGGATGGTAAGACACTGGAACAGGTTGCCCAGGGAAGTTGTGGACGCCCCCTCCCTGGAAGAGTTCAAGGCCAGGTTGGATGGGGCTCTGAGCAACCTGATCAAGTGGGAGGTGTCCCTGCCCATGGCAGGGGGGTTTCAACTAGACAATCCTCAAGGTCCTTTCTAATCCAAACCATCCTATGATTCTATAAGAAGTTCATCAGCTCTATTCCGTGAAGATGGTTTAATAGCTGCTAAACTGAGGGTGTAATTTTTCACAAGTGTGAATACACTGACAATGTTTAATGATTTAAGAAGTTTCCACTGAATAAATATATGGACAAAAATATATAGAAATAAGGTGCCCTCTAAGCAGCAGAAAAATAATTTTTATATAATATTGGAAAAAAAAAATACTGAAAATTATTGTTTCTAGGGTCAAAGTAAGTGACAAAGGTTCAGACACAACAGCAGAGGAGAGCTCACTATTCACAATTCTTGGCATGTCAAAAGAAAAAAAATTGTAAATGGAAAGTAAACAACATTGATTGAAATCATACTTTAATTAGCATGTGTCCACACACAAATCTATTCTTGTGTACCTTGTTGTCAGTCCTGACTGTAACTTTCAGCTGTGGAAGTACACGTTCCACTTCCAGATTCCACTCTGCTGCATCTGTTGTGGACTGCAAAATCTCTTCTTGTTTTGCAGTGTCGTTCATGTCCTGTGCAAAAAAATCACAAAGTTTACGTACAAAATAATCATTATGTGCAGTGAGCTGTTAGAAATTATGTTACGATGGCTTACAGTGTTCATATTCAGAAAAATATTTATATCTAGAATGATCTAGACTACAGACGCAACAGATTTCTTTAATGGCTTTGTTTGAATGAAAAGAGATTAGGAATGAAAATAAATATATCTTCTCATAATATTTAACATTGAAAAGAATGAAATGTACATCATAAGAAATTATAATGCATTCCAGAAATAGCAGGGAGAGAATTAAAATATATTCAAGAAACTAATATCATCTTTCCCT
>NW_008618464.1:12401-18318 GCF_000691845.1 Merops nubicus
TCTCTGCAAAAATTTCTTGCAAATATTTCCAGCAACCTTACAGGGGTACCAGTTTAGAAAATGGCTGCACGTTTTTCTTTTAAGATAAGCTGATTCATTTCAGTTGGAATGTTTTTTTCACATTTAGACAAGTATTTTCGGACTTAAATCCAACAGAAATTGCTGGTACAGATGTAAAAATCTCTCCAGAGGGGACTGATGGGTAACGACTTACCGATCTGTACGTCTGTGCCTTCAGAACATTCAGGTCAATAAAATTCTCCTCATTGTCTGACTCTTCTTCCTTAAGGAAAGTTGCAAAGAGTTCAGTAAGTATTGCACAATCTTTCTCCATAATTTTATTTTACAGGAGCACAGGACAAGAAGTATTAAATTCCGTATTTCTGAACAAAACAAGACATGGAGACTTTATGATAATGGAGTTTGTATTTACTTAAAATCTTATGAGGACACGTAATACCTGGGACAAGCTAAAAGATGAAAGCTGCTGCACAGTTCCCTCAGGCTGCCACAGTATTTAAAAACTAAACCAATCAACAAAAAAAAGCCCCAAAACCTAAACCCTCTCACATGAGATGGGCTATTATCAATAGCTGTATGGTAACTGTATGCCTTTCCTAAAGCTTTCAATTAAAAATAAAATCAAACACCAAAGCACAACCAGACCTGCATATAGTTTTCAAGATGCTGTTTGCACTACATATTTGGAATTGCAGAATGATGCCACATTTTAAGTGTGCAAAATGATACAATTCAAATTGAGGCAACTGATTTGTTTTCTTGCCCTGTGACACTACACCTTGGGCTGACAATTTTATAGAATTCTCTATTAGAATCTCAAAATTGCACTCCTCAGTGACCATGATCAGCTCAGAGCCCATCACAGCAGAAGTCAAAATGCTCTTTAGCTGTGCATTGTCCTCCATTTACCTATACTGAATTTCACCTGCCATTTTATCACACACACTTCACCCTTACACATTGTGTCCTTCCGTAGCTCTTGCTATCTGTCTTTCCCACCAAAGTCAAATTTCATCATCCACCTCCTTTCTAGACAAGCCATGAAAGCTGCAATAACCCAGGTCTTAGTGTAGAACCCTTCAGGACTTGGTGAAAACCTTGGAGCTTATTCCTCTACCTTATCTAGTTTTCAGTAACAGGAACCACTTTATTTTCTCCTGGCACATTTGGTCCCTAGTTCTCTGAATAATTCCAAGAAATTAATGGTGATCAGATTGGGACTATCTTTTGCTAAATAGACAATATATATTCATGCAGCACTTAGAAGATTTGTTACAACACTACCATAACAACAGCAACAAGATTAGTTACCAGAACTGAGAAACCAAACTGCATATTTTCTTGCACACCCAGCCTCACTGGCTACTGTTGGCTACCTAATACAGGCTACTCATTTCCCCAAGATTTATAGAACTAGGCTTGTCTCTCTCAGCCTCATCAATTTTATTCAGAAGAATCAAAACCAGAAGAGCAATCAATGAAGCTCATCATTATCATTTAACTACTGGAAATACTGCTAAATTCAATTCTGGATACAGCTAATATATCCAGGACATATAAATATATTGGCAGCAACAATGGAAAGGAGAAAAAAAAATCAGCATATAAATAATCCCTGTAGTACCATTAGGGCTCTAAAAAGTGATTGCCCATTTGGTATAAACCTATCTCAATGGTTTTATTAACACACAAACTCAGAAGAGCTAATAGAACATGTTAGATGTGAAAATCACGGCCTAAGATACTACCCAAAAGCAAATCCAGAGGTTCTTTGAAGGATCTCAACTGTGTTTTAGTTAACTGTTTCATCCCCACTTCCCAATTTAAACAGCTTAGACCTTAATGTGACACCAAAAAGAGCAGACAGCTCACTGTTTTCATACTGAAAGCTTTTAGCCAGCAGCTTATGATCCTGAGGCTGGTCAAACATGCAGTACAGAATGTCTCTTATTCTTCTCAGAATAATTCAAGACTTTTTCGGTGGAGACTTCAAAGCTGGTAAGAATGCAACCAGACATCCACATCACAGTGTTTGCAGAATGTATGAAGTTTAAGAATATTTGTTTGGAATTTTTCTTGGCTAGTAAAGGTGAGAAAAATAATGCGATACTTAGCAAAACTGGGAGAAGAAGAAGAGAACTTCAACTGTTACATTTTTGTCAACTAATGTGGCTTATAAATTGAGACTATAATCAGAACAACATGATAACATTACTGGCACTCTGTTCTCAATTTTCATCATCTTTAATTTTTCCCCAAGCACTTGAAAAATGTGAACACAAAAATAAGATAGCTGTGGCATTTTCTATCCAGAATTGCTGAACCTTAACACTCCAGAAATTTGTATTGTCCTCAAGTAATTTACTGACACAGCAAGTGAGCACTTTCAGCCTCACATTTTGGTTTTGATCTACATTTTCATTTTTGCACAGAATCATCAGCTTTTAGAGAAATCAGATATGAAACTACCTTCTTCTTGTAATCTTCATTTTAATTGTCTTTATCCAGCTCCCCCTCCAGATAAACCTTAAGTCACCAGTAAAAAGACTCACTTTGAGGAGACTGACAGAGGTCTGTGAAAATGACAATATCTTGTGATCAAATTATGCTGCCAGATTACAGTGAGACTCCAACTCTCATAAAAATAATCTTCTGAGAAAGTCAATGAGCAAGAAACAACTTCTGTTCAACACCCATCCATCAGCAAGTCTAAGAGCATATCTGAACTTACAGGTGTATTTCATAGGCTGTTTGAGAGACATGACAACTTCATTGTAATGTTTACAGTTCAAAAACAGGAATAAATAAAACAGTTGATGATCAAACACTGCCATCTTACTGGTAACAGATACTGTAAGCTTGTTCTTACACAGAAAGATTTGTTTTGCAGGCATAATGGATGATGGGATATTACCATGGAATATATAGGGACGAGCTGCTGTCCCTTTGTCCACAGGAAAAATTCTGCAACCTTTATTAAGGTCTTCATTGGTGTTTTTAAACAAGTGCTCTGTTTCCAGTTTTCTGTCTACTCTGATACCAAATTTTCAGACCAAGCAAGTACCAAAGTTACTGTGTCCTATTTGAGGTGAAATCTGAGTTCCAATCCTGAGCACTTAAGTAATAAAGTTCTAGGCAAATTTTAACCAAATATTAGCCAAGTCTGTAAAAAGAGATTGAAGTTCCATTCCACATCAACAGCTTGTATCAGTAGAAAACAAACAATTCTGAATCTCTGTAATGTTCATGTATGGTTAGACTCAATCACTTCACTTTATGTTTATAGCTAAACACACATAAGAACATACACTCTGTCCCAACAAGTTAACGTGATCTGAAAGGAAACAGAACGCTCTGCAGGGAAGCTCACGACGCAGGAATGGCGATGCAGGAAAAAAGGGTGACTAGACAGCTCACAGAAAAGACTTCTTGAACAAAGCCAAACAAAATGAGCAGTGAGTAAAAATTTCTTCATAGCTGACCAATACTCATGTGGGGGAATTATCCCTGTACAGCAGTAAGCAACCCAGGATGAATCAGTGTGGGGATGGGAGCCAAGAGTTCTTAAATGCTAGCTTAGAGTAGAAACTGACGTCATACAAAAACATAGATACTGGGGGGGGGTGTAGAAAATTCAGACCTGTACCTAATTAACAATACCCTAAGACGGGAACTACTTGGAACTGTATAAAACTGGGCTATTTGGGCAAATAAAGGGAGAACAACCATTAATCGTATCAGTGTGAGCTGTTATTTGGGTCGAGCTGCTGTTACCCGTGTTCCCTACATACTAATATGACCAAAACCAGTCAGGTAAACCTACCACAACATCCTCTTCCAGTTTACCACATGTTAATTCTGCATCATCTTCTGTTATTTCCTCTTCTTCTCGCTCTTCGGTTGGATACGCCGGCCTGAAATCAGTTCAAAGAACAGCAGAGCTTTCAAACACAGCAAATTGGAAATGCCTCTGTAAAACACTCCTAAGTAGTAAACGAAAGAAGTGTGGGAAATGTGGAATATGACTAGATGGTGATCAGTGTCTCACATACTTAAACTTAACACTCAGCCTTAAAAGTCTTTGTTTATCTTGGACTGTCTTAAAAGTAAGTGTTAGTTATTCTGACAAGCAGTACAGTACATTTGTACTACAGACAGTAGTAGCAGTAAATTTTGATTTCTTTTCTCTTTTGGTCTGACCTCTTAAAATTCAAGTGCAAGTCACCACAGACTTATTTTCAGCCTAATAGTGGAATTTGTATACTAACAGAAGTAACAGTAACATATTTCCAAGGTAGAAATTACTTCACTGTATCAATTTCAAAACCCATCAGAAGGAAGGTATGAAATAAAGAACACTTTTAAAGAAATTTTCATATACTTGAAATCCTCTAATTCCATCTAAGATTTCTTTCAGATTAAATACTTAAAAGTCACTGTAGCTTACTTGTAACATGATCATATACTGTGCATACCTTCAACCGAAGATGTCGAGAATTTAGCTATTGATTAATAGGACCTAAAAGGGCATTAAATGTTTCAACTCCATTGTCACATTAACAAGCAGTTATGCATAGGGGAAAAAAAAAAAAGGTAATCAGTCAAATCTTTATTAATCAGCTAAGTCTAGCCCAGACTCATCCTTGCTGGTAATAAAAAATTGTGTGAAATTGCATTAGGAATTAATTGGCTCCACTGCTTCAAGCCTAGTTGAGTTTTGCATCTCATGAAACATCAAGTAAAACATTTTTAGTCATTACTGTGTTTTGTCTTTAGAATTAAAACATACATTTGCTTGCTGAGAAAAAAATGTGAAAGGGAGGATACTTAAAAGTGTACTATACCTTTTCCAGGTAAAGCCAGTGTATTTTAAGGCTTCTTCAGCTAAACAATCAAGAACATAGCACACTTGCTCTCCATAACCTGCCTTTAGTTTTGCGGGGGGAAAATCCACAGGCCTTCCCTAAAATAAACACAGATATGCCTTTTACTAATGGCTACTCATCAATCTGAGTTTGCTCTCAGGGAGGTAACAAGACTTTTTACACTAAAACCAAGGTGTCTAATGAGTATGAAAATTTTATCCATGTTAATTCATATTCTTTCCCTCTGCAGATCCAGTCAGGCAACAGAAGGGAAATCACAACAAAGCAAGGAACAGATGCAGTGCAGAAATCTTAAAGCAGATGATAAGGGGATATTCATAGGGAGCAGAAGTCAGAAGCCACAAGGGACCTAGATGGTCAAGCACACCAGTGACATGCTGGCAGGGTAAGAACAGCTATGGAGAAACTCAGGTACTGTGACTTCACCAGCAGGTTTTCAGCCTTGCCTTGCCTGTTCCAGATTTTATTTATAAAATATTTTATTTTTATTTATTGCTGTCCTGCAGAAAAAAAAAAAAATCTGAGTTTGTTACAGCTTAACTCCTTTAGAAAACAGTGTTCTTAACATCATTCACAGCTGCACGACCCTATAATCTTCTAGAAGATCACATACTCTCCTGACCTTCAGGGTGTGTTTTTTTTAATATTGAAAAAAATCCCAGTAGTTCCTGGCAGTTTATGCAACCTTTTACTCCCTAACAAAAAATGAAGGAAGCATGAACACAGTTATAAACCATTTCCACCACTATGAACGATATCACTGACTTTGGCAGGAGCAGGAGGACACGCACTCTGTGAACTTTACAGATAAAGTCTTTGTAAATCATACTATTATAAAAGAGCAACGCATGTGGCACTACAAGAAATACACCAAATTTAATCCATTTTACAGATTGTGTAACAAAATTAACTGGAATTATATATAATAATGTAACGCTATTTTTGTAGTGCTGAAAAATGAGCAAGTAGATACAGGCCGTATAATCAGGTTCAACAAGGCCAAATGCAAG
>NW_008618465.1:0-11210 GCF_000691845.1 Merops nubicus
ACGGGGGGCACGGGGAGGCTGCTGCCATGGTCTGCAGAGCAGAACTGCCTGCCTGCCTGCTCTGGGCTTGAAGCAGAATTAGGCTCCTTGAGAACTTCTGGAAATACGAATCTGTCCCAGTGCTGGTAGCAAGGATTTCATCCACATCACTAGCAGAAACTTTCTTTGCTGAACAGAGTGGCACAAAGTTATTTCACAGCCCCCCGTCCCCAAATTGCAGTTATTAAATCTGATGTTCCACAAACGATCCTCGGTTCTGGCCGTGCGGCAATCAGGGCTATCATGCCACTCTTCGGAAGAAAATGGACAAGAAGAGGAGTTTTATCTGGTAAACTGCAACTACCAACCTAATCCATAATCTTTGACAACTGTCTCTTTCACAACAGGGCCAAGGGAGGGGATGCGAATTCTGCAAAAAGTTACAGGTAGGCCCAATTTATAAGTCCTTCATGTTCAGGATCAACAACCACCATGGTGACAAATGCCAAAAGTGGGAGCAAAGCTAATTCAAACTCCTAGAAGAACAAAAGTGGCATCTTGTAGGGCCTTACAGTGGGGCTGTGGAAGGGGCTGAAGCTGATGACTACCATTGTGGAAGAGACAAAAATGAGAGAAGTGACAGCTACTCACTAGTAAAATTGTGATTCTATTTCACAGAATCACCCTTACCAGAAAAAAAAAAAAAAAAAAACAAAGTCCTGCAATTATCCAGTATACCTACACCAAGAGGTACACACAAATTGTATAAGTAGAGAGAAGTAGAAATCATGGGAGGATCCCACAATCAAACTGATTTCTAGACAGAAAGTTTTCTTTCACATCAAAGGCAGTTTGCCGAGGAGAGGGAGTGCAGAGGAACAGTGAACCATGAAGACTTTTCCACTGCTGTCTCACTTGTATGAAAATCAGTATATAAATTGGATAAACAGAATCTACTTCTTTCCGCATTGGAGATACACTCTTATCTGATTTACCTTCATCTGATGGAGATGCTCTGAGTAAAAGGATGTATTATGAAGAAATGTATTCTGCTAAGAAAGACTTGAGTTTGAAATTAAATCCTGTGTTAAACTTTTCAAGAAGCATCTACCTTCACTGAAGTCTTTTCATGGCCCTGCTTATTTCTACTTTAAACTTCTCACTTATTGTACTTTAAGCTCCACCAGTGAATGTAAATGGGGTTTCACTATACGTTTGGTGCATTGAAGCATTCTTTGTTACAGTTCCCACCCTGCCGCATTATGTGAGCTCTGCCACGGAAGTCCAGCAGTCGGTTTGTTTTCTGCTATTAATAAAAGAACCTACTTTTCCCCACTTCTTTGAAGAAGTTGAAAGGGCTACATGTTAGAGGGGGAGGTGGTGGGGAACAGACTGTGGTGTAATCCCCAAACGCAAATGCTGTCTAGATTAGAAACCTCCCTGAAGAAAATTTACAAATGCTAAGACTGTGCTTTTTGTGTGATGAACACTGGAGCAATAACTTAGCCACATACTGGGTTCTGCCTAATGCTTAAGGAGCCTACTAGGTGAAAGGAATTAAATGGGGAAAAAAAATAAAAAAAAAAAATCTTCCAGTTGGCTCTGTGCCAATGCCATCCAACCCTTTCAATATCCAGTGACTTACTAGTGCAACTATTTTCATATGTATTTCATCACTGAGGTATCTTAATATCATAGTTAAGAATCTGTTAAGATAAAATAAGAAAACCCAAACAACCACAAATGGGATTTACACATTGACAGTGTTTTTACATAGTCGAGGAAAAGCTTAATTAAAGGGGTGG
This sequence comes from Merops nubicus, assembly GCF_000691845.1. Taxonomy (NCBI): domain Eukaryota; kingdom Metazoa; phylum Chordata; class Aves; order Coraciiformes; family Meropidae; genus Merops; species Merops nubicus. The sequence continues at coordinate 1,785 of NW_008618465.1, forward strand.
GACGTCTCTGTGCTGAATAGCTGTTTTTCCTTCATACCTTCCCATGCATGACACGCACACATCCAAGAAAAGAAGTTGGGGGGGTCGTGGTGGAAGAAAGCCACCCAAAACTAAACCCAAAATTACCAGCTCTGAATTACTCAGCACAACCTTGTTGATCTACTTAGCCATTTCAATAAACGAATACGCTCCTTCCTGGTAAAGAATCGCAAGCCCATTGTAACATCTAACAAGTAGAAGAAAAGTACAGAATATTATCTGCTTTTTCCCCACAGGATTCTCATATTAGTCAAACTATCATTACCTTATCTAGCTCATCGCACAATTACGACTAATCCTTAACTGCTAAATAAGAAGGACCAGGAGAAAAGATGCCATCCTGAAAGCCCATCAGATAAACTTTAGTCTATAATCGGCTGGATGATTCTGTGATTAATTTTAAACCCTACTTAATAGGTTAAAGATGTTTATAAAGATGAAATAATTTTATCAGTGCTGATCTTAATAATCTTATGTTCACTTACTCTATAAGGCTTCCGCGGTCTGTCCACTCGTTGCTACTCAGGCACTGCAAGTATAACATAGCTTTGCACACAAATTAATACAGCTAGATTCTGGTCAGAATATAACTCACCAGGTAATAACCCTGTATTGCCAAACAGTGGAACAATGCAGCATCCAACAAACCCTGAAGATGCCTACTGTAATCATCAAACAATGATAAAAAATAAAGTGATGAATGTCTCAGATACATCATTTGGACAAAAATATCTTAAATGAACATAAAATCTATTTTTAATTGAGTGATACACTTTCAGCTGTCATTTTTATAGGATCCCAGATATTTTTCTATTACAGGTACCTATCTGACTACCTAGCTAGCTATAGACCTCAGGCAGCAGTCTCAGTTGTTTTTTGGTTTTTTTTTTGTTGGTTTTTTTTTTTTTTTTTGTAGGCAACAGACAGTTCCTAAGAGGAGAAGACTGCTTTTGTGAAATTAAGCACCTAGTCAGGAATTGAGCATAATCATCATATGGGCAAATCAAAATGATGGCTACATTTACTGCCTACAGAAATTTTTGCTGCACTGCATATTAACTCAGTGAAAATGTTGTGTTAGCGAATTGTGAATGTGCCGATTTTCACCACTCATGGAAATGCATAACATCTTCTGTTAAACTTCATTTTTCATCAAATGGATAGAGCAATGCCCCGAAATGTGATAACTGCATATTCTCCTTACACAACTTGGAGTAAAATATGCTTTCCTCTAATTCCAACAGTAATTAACTTGGATTGGAATTCCCCTGACTCATGTAAGAGACTTCAACACTGTATTAATGGATCCTAGTGTTTATATGATTTGAAAAGAAATCCTGCCCCATACATATGATATTACATTAAGGTGCCAAAGACTTTCAGGTTAATGAAAAGAACTGATCAAATAGCCCCAGCTTGCGCTATAATGTTGGGATTTTTTTTTGGTTGTTTTGTTTTGTTTTGTTTTTTATTATTATTTGTTTAGGTTTAAAACGAAATGCTATCTTACTGAAACTTAAAATGCTTCAAAAATGAAGCTCTGGAAAATTGTTGCATCTCCCATGAAGACTAAAAATTAAAGTAGACAATTATCATAATAATAACCCAATTGTACATGGCAGACAAAAGAGAAGCTAATACTTCCCTTTGCTTTTTGACTGATGTTTTGTTGGGCTATTGCTAAACAGCACTTTAAGTTGACAGTAAATTAGCAAACAATACAAGGGAGGAAAAAAGAAAGAAAATCATGCAGGGGTTAAGATGTTTATGTAAAACAGTGATTTTCCTTTTTAAAATTAAAACGTACAAATAAGCTGGTGTCAGAGACTAGATGATCCTTCATTTCCACCGCATTGAGCAGGCTCACATCAGCAGCAGACAGCCGTTAATATATGCGTCTGGCTCAGTCTGGTCTACCAACTAGGAATTCATCGAATTGTTAATATCATTCCTTTTTTGTATGCACCACACATCATTTTCTCTCTCTCTCTCTCTCTCTCTCTCTCTCCCTCCCTCTTCCTCCCCCTTTGCAAGAGCTTGTGTTTTGTTTGTTTGGTGTGGGTTTTTTTGGTTGGTTTTTGTTTTTTGGTTTTGTTGTAGCACAAGCTGACTACTCCAAAATCACATCTTAATAGCATTTAAAAGCATTTTGGATGGAAACAACATAAAGTCATATATAAATGAGGATACACTGAAATTCTGTACATACATCTAAGCACAGCATGCTGAAGATGATGCTTTCTATATGTTTGTGCTAACAGAGGCAGCTTTTATATACTGTCAGTGTGTAAATAGGACTGCTATCCACATGTCTGTAGGCATTGCCGTGTAGTCCCAGGACAGCGAAACATCTTGTTGATCTTGGTGGGAATGCTGCCCAAGTGAAGACCAGGATTCTCCCTCCCTGCCATCCGCCTCTGCCCCACCAGAAGGAGTTCTCTGCATACCAGAGGCTGTTTTTGCTGTGTTGAAACTGGGGAAGAAGAGGGAGGAGGGAAAAGGAAAGCACTGTACCAACTCTGTCATCTCTATGGCAAGGGGCAGCAGAGAGTACCATGGGCAGAGAAGAGCCACTGGAGTTATCCCAGTTCAAGCAGTAATGCAGAGGCAGTACTGCATATTTACGGCTTTTGTTGTAGCACCAAATAAGCCAGGTAGGGGTTTCTAATAATTAATTTTCTTCCCGCTCTCACTGCAGAGCAGAGCATACTTGAAATCAGACTGACAGAGACAGAGTTTTCACACTACAGTTTCACCTTCATTGTACGTGCAGTATTAAATGCAAAATGAATTCAGAGTGCTAAACGTGAACCATCCACATTCAAGCAAATTTTGCTTATTCAAATATAAATGCAATGAAAATCTTTAATATGTACAGATGTGTACATCATATATCTGATTAAGTCTACAGGAATTTTTATTTCTATAAATATCACACATAAATTGTATATCGACAAGTATCTACTTACACACAATGTAGTTTTATCTCATTATATAGCTTGAATGAACAGAATATCTGTACATCTTAAGCTCAGTATCCTAAATAGACCATTTTCAGTACTGAAAACTATTGTTCGTAATACATGTCTGTTGCTAGTGAAGTGCTTCATGAGTGTAACACCTAGCTGGGTACGCTCATCTTTTCTATACAGATTCAGATCTACTTTTCTAATATTATCTAAATAGAAGTCAATGCTGAATAACACATCTGTGTTAAAAAATTACCTCTGTGTTTGAAGGTTTTCAAGTAGTTCTTCTGAGTGTTCTTAGCATGTGGGATTGACAGTTTGCAAAGAAAAGAACTGCATATTTACAGGAACTGTATCATCATTGTAATTGCTAAGGCAATATTTTTATGACTGTTTAAACAGTAATTATATCTTGAGCAACCTGAAAACTATGTACAGAACATAGTTTCTGTCTCTTAAGAAAACAAGACAACAAGAAAAAGTATTATACTAACAGATAAGAACAATTTATTTTAACAACAGTGTTGATGCTTACAATAAAACACAATTCCTCCCACACAAGTGGAAAAAATATACTGCAGCCAAAATACCACTTCTGAAATGAACAAATAGTTTAGATGCATGATCTGTGTGAAGCCTTTGTCTCAGTGAAGTCTGATGTACTAACACAGTCCTGCAGCATCTTGGGTTAGACACAGGAAACAGAGAGAGATGACTCAGAACTAACCCACCTATAGCATATTTAGAAATACAAATCAAATTGTATGTTGTATATCAGAAGTTCAAGACTAATGAAAAGTGCAGAATAACTTGCATGCTTGTGAATCTTCTTACGCAAAGTTAGTCAAGTACATAACACATGAGGGACAACCTAACGCTTACCCGCTTTTGTCAGGGTGGGGAAAATTGCAAAAAGTGATGGAGAGGTTAGGAGTTGAGTCCAGTGCTTAGAGTACTGCCATCTCAGTTTAAATTGAACAGGTACAAGAAACGTGAGTCTGTGTGCAAAGTGATTTTAATGCTGTAGTATGATTTTTACACCAATATTCTCTATCAGATTAAAAATGCAAATTAAATGAGGGAATATTTTAAATGCCATATTGTGTTCTCACTTCGGCAAAGAAAAATGATGGCAACTAACTACAGAATAATCTTTGTCCCACGTTACAGGAAAAGCTAGCAACAGTTTTCCTGTAGACTTGAAATCATTATTCGAACAACAATAGAATGAATGTTTTCTAGGCCTCAGACATCAGTGGTTTTGCTTTATGTTTTAAAAGTTAATTAATGGTGTAACAGTACAGCTGAAAATATACTTTGTGGTAATTATCTTTCATAATTATCTAATATATTGCTAATAACATTACGGTTGAAAGCCTTCTGTATATTTTAGTATCTGTTTTGAGTTGTTTGTTGGAGGGGTTTTGGAGGTGCAAACTGGCATTCACATTAAATTATAGTTTTGCATCTTACATGGCATCTAATCTAGTTTTCTAAACATATAAATATGTAACATCAAATGTTGTACAATGTTAATGTTATTAATGTTGTACAATGGATAACATTTTTGTTTTGTTTTGTTTTAGGACAGTTCTGCTGCTTAACATTGGAAATAGATATATTTTCCCTTTCTTCCCTTCCAGACAAGGAAAGCTCCTTTGGTTCTCTAAATTCTGCAGAGAAACAATCACAGTCCAAAGCTGCTGGTTCCCCTCCGCCTAGGTCCCAAGAGCCTGACTTGTGATTGTTGCTAAAAAACCTCACAAGTTAGGGTCTCAGGGACTAGGAAAAGTCCAACATGATCCAGTAGAATTCGTCTTCCAATAAACTGAATTGCTTAGTAGTCATAATCGCTGTCAGTAAAACTTTCACTGCTATTGTTAAAAACTGAAAACAAACCCAAAAACCAATGTGTGTCCCCCCCCTCAAATCAACAACCCCTCCTTCCCCCCAAATAAACAAACCACAGTTTCAAGTAGGGGGCAGAAAAGATCAAATAAGCAGGCAAGACGCATACATACATTCAAACAATGTATCAGCTGACTGAACAGACTTTTTTCTTAAGAGTATAGTCCTTAACTTTTCAAAAGAAAAAACGAAGAACACAGGAAAAAAAAAAAAATCTTCACTGCCTCATCTCACAAGTAGCCATATTATAATGCATCAGAAGCAAGCACCTAAAAATGGGTTAAAACCTGCTTCCAGCAGATTTGTACAGTAACGATTTTATTCTATTTCCCTTAATGCCTGGAAGAAGGATTAAATGCTTGTTAGGGGCTTTCTAATTGAAATATTTCCCCATTACACTTTTAGTCCTACTGTTCAGGTGGGCCCAGGGTTGCAGAGTACTTTAAACCCATTCACAGTGCAAGGATAACCTTTGGGCGTGTATTCACTTTTTGCCTCTTCCCCACGTTCAACATTTAATCCTTCTACAGACTGTCAGCAAAAGCTTCTTCCTTTCCAGTGGCAAAACTAGCTCTTGCTCCGTAAGCTGTAGCAAACATTGACATGCAGAGACTGTTGTCACTTGAACCAGATCACTCAAAGCACACATAACTTTCAAATACTGTCGATACAGTAAGAAGAAATGCTCGGTCTTCCCAAATAATTTTGTTCTGAAGCCGAACACTTTTAATAGCATGACCACAATCCCAAATTACTTTTGCATTCATTCTCCTCCAATCTTTAGGCTTGTTTCTGGAATTAAAAAGAAAATTTCTGCTTTAGGGATGGGATCCACCGTGGCTTTTTTTTTTTATTTTTTTTTTTCCTCTCCTCCATCCAAGCCCAGAGCAAAAGCAACACCAGCCATAAAGGTCCTAGCCACTGGAGCAGAATCTGGCAGAGAAAACTCAGTGCTCTTCAGGAAGCCGTTCAGCTTTAAAAAGGAAAAAAAAAGAGAAGAGGGGGGGAAGAATTAGAATCTCTGCTGGTCGAACAGGTGAATCATCCATTTACAAGAAAGCTGCACAGAGCGCTCTGCTGAAGAAAAGATTTGCCAGTGCCCCCCCACCCCCACCCCTGCCCTTCACCCTCCCCTCCAGAATGACACTTCAGATTTCAGAACATTTTGGATTATTTAAAATATTACTTCAGCTGATGATATAATGCAACATTATATAAGAGCCGTTTCTTTGTCACTGTGCACCATTCAATCAGTTATGCCTCAGACACAAAATAGTTAAACGAAACAATATATATATATATATATGAGAGAGAGAGAGAGAGAGATGTATAGCAGTGCCGAGATTTCATTCAATTTCCTTTTTATAAGCTGATCATGATTCAACAAACAATTTTGACCACAGCTTTCAAATCAATAATTAGACTGAAAAATCTCTCCCCTCTATAAATATGACATTAACATAATTATACCACCCCCATCGCATAGACCCATCCTCTTTAGGGAATACATCTGACGCTCTGAAGATGGAAATCAGTCAGATTTTAGTTGCTCTCAAACGTACCTTTGCTTCTCACTGACTGACTGGCTTTACCTTCCATGCACACGCGCACGGTCACCCGCACACGCGCACGCACACTCACTCGCACACACTCACACTCACACACAGACACACACAGACACAGAGACACATGCGCACACACGCACGGCACGGCACACGGCGAGGCACGGCGGCGGATGCTGACTCAGAGCAGTTGTGTGTGGAGGGGGTGGTATCGGCTGGTATTTTCACTGCACTCATCATTAACATTAACTCACTCTCTAGCATCCACCCTCTCTCAGACCTGCTGGACTGCAGCATTTGCATGACGCTGTCACTCTAGCCCTTGTGGGTCAGATGTTAGAAGAAGAAAAAAAAAAGCCTCAAGGCTCTCCTAAGGAATGCCTTCATTTCTTCCAAAGGATCCCTCTTCTTATTTTTCCACCTTTCTACTTCCTCTGTTGCTGTGTCTCAGTTGTTTGACATCTTTCCGGAAGAAAATGTCTTGAGCTGCAATAAGCCAGTAGTCAGTCGGTCCTCCCCTCACCTCACACTCCTATTCCCACCCCCTTTTTTTCCTAATCAATAAGACAGATCTCCAAATGCAGTTGTGAAAACAGGCTCTGACACACAGACTTTCATCCTCGATCCTCTGCCTCAGGAATAGCAGGCAACCCAGGCTCACACGTGATGTGGAGAGAAATAATGCCAGTAATTCTTGAACAGTCTTAGGAGTTTATTCTACGCCTTCTTCATTTTTTCCTTTGCTCAGTTAAACACCAGTGGGAAGGACACGCTACCTCTCAAAAGCTACACGGATTCATTTCCCCAGAAAATAATGAACGTTAAAAAGACTAATATTAATCTTCCTCAAAATTAATGCTATCTTCCCTCCCCCCCTTTCCCTCCCCCCCGCCTCATTGTGCTTTTTATAAGTAGGAATTGTCTCACAGCCAAAACACTGCCAGGGTCTGAATCACCATTCACCATGCTGAAATCGTGAGTTTCTGGACTTTGATCAATATTTAACCAGACTAAGTAATATTTTTTTTTATAATAATTTTATTTTAGACTTCTTAATTAAAATAAAATACTGGTGCTGCTTGTGTCAGAAGGAGCACTGCAAAAGAACAATGGCAATGCCCCCACACCACCACGCCGAGTACTGAAAATGCACGTTTGAGCCACACTTGTGTGTTTATCTGTACGGTATCTGCTCTGTGTTGGTGGAGCAGTCTGTGCACATACACGTACATGGAATGCACACACACACACACAGAGAAACTCAAGACATGTCTATAAAACACACAAGACAAAACAAAGCACAAAGGCTGTTAACCGAAACACAGGCACAAGTTGTCTGGCAGGCTACAAAAACCCACAGAACACAATTATCGTGTGCATTTTTACCTTATTCCTTTGTTCTTAAGGCAAGGGACTTTAATGACAACCTTTCGGCTTTTCCCTTTTTACGCCAACAGTATTTGGGAATTATTTTTCCAGACAATACCACACCACCGTGGCTCGCAGCATAAAAATTATTTACCGGGGGGGTGTGTGGGGGGAGACAGGTGATACACAATTTGCCAGCCAATTCTCAGCGCTGCCTGGCGCCGCAGAACCTCCCGGCGTCGCTGGGCAGACAGGTCCCAGGATGCAGCGCTGCACCGCAGTCCCGGCTCAGGTAGCTCTTTGGCAACCTTACGGCGGCGGCAAACGCGAAGGGCATCCACCCGCTCACGGCAAAGGGCCAAAGGGAAGCACCGCGCAGCCCCCAGGTAAAGAAAGGAAGCCGAAGCGCCGGGACGCGCGCCCTACGCCCAGCTGGTGCGCGCCTGCGACCAGCCATCGTAAGGGCAATTAATTTCTTTGGAAGGACAGAGGAAAGTAGACAATTAGGAAACAGTTAAGTTTGTAATCTCAGAGAAAGGGAGAGACGGAGACAGACACACACCCACATACAGAGACAGAGAGCAAGCGGAGAACGCCAAGCATGAGACAACAAAAACAAGACCGAAATCAGATTTGGGAAACTGAAAAAATACAGGATTACAGCATTCAGCTTAGCATTTACTGAGGTATTAAAAAAAAATAAATTAACACATGCACATCATGGCTTAAAATACTTATTGCCATCAATAGTCTGTGACGGATGCCGGCTTCTTACTGCTATACGTACATTAGATTGGTCATCGCCTCTTAATCTCCTTTTGCTCAGACCCATCCATTTTTTGCTGCTCCAGCATCTGTGCCCTTTATGCTTTTTTTCTGTATGGTTACCCACAATACCCTGGATAAATTAATGTCATGACCTCGCTATGGCTATCAGACAGAGAAAAAAGTCTACTATTTTAATAATTGAACGTGCGCGTACAGCAAACTGCCTACTGATAGCCCAGCTTTGTGGACTGCCTCCAAAAGCAGCCTTTGCTAGCTCTGCGAATCAGAAACAACAGATGCAAATACTAGCCACATAGCCCCAGCTCTCTATCTTGCTCTGCTTTTTTTTTTTTTTTTTTTAAAAAAAAAACACCCTTCTCAGTCTGTGCTGTTTCATTTTCCCTATGTCTGGCCCCTCGATGGTTAAAAATATTAGTCTTTTGAAATTAGAAGCTTTTGAATAAAAGCATGAAGATGAGTGAAAATTATAAATGGCTGCAGATTCTGGAAATTTATATCCAGACGGTGAGTAGGAAAGGGTACCCAGGTTCAAGTGCTGAGCCTCACTCGGGAGCACCTCTGGGGCCAATGGGACTGCAGACTAGATTAAATCAATAGTCGTCTGAAACGAGATGTCGTAATCAATCAGCTCAATTACCACTGTCATAGATCTGGGCTTAAGGTCTTTCCTGATTCCACTCTTCTAATCATTAACCCTTATACGTCCTCAAAATAGGAACTCACGCTTGCTCTGCTGCCCTACCTTTCAGATCGTCAAAGTTTAACTTTGCATTTTCCCCTCTTTTTCTCTT
>NW_008618465.1:11241-47199 GCF_000691845.1 Merops nubicus
AAATAATACAAGAAAGGGTCAGCGAGAAACGTTTTAAATGGGAATATGGCAAGGTTAGATGCACTCCTTTAAATGTACCTATTATATATTTGCTGCGTGTGCGCTTATATATATTATTATTATGCCTCTGGGAGTGGCTGGGTGGATCAAAGACTGCTGCTTAATTAAAATTCAACTCAGCTGTTTCCTTGGAGATTAAATATAGAAGACTAGTTGAATTAAACTGAAGCTGTTCACTCCTTTCACTAATCCAATATTGCAGAACTCTTCTCCCTGAACCCAGTTAGGAACAACTCATTTCTGGTTAATCAACCACTAGGAAAATCCATTTTCACTTTGAGGCTAGATGTGAAAAAGTTGGAAAGACATTTCTGCATGCATGTCTGAATTTCATGGAATTGCCCAATCATTTACATTTTGCATCCACACAACAGTAAATCCTCATATGATGCAAGAAGTAAAGAACCACTGGGTTTGAATACGAGCAGAACCACTTTAAAATCTTGCCCATAATTATTATTCATTGCATGGAGATTAAATGCCATCCATTTAATTTTTTTTTTTTATTCCTATGCAGGTCCTGAAGAGATTAAAAAGCTTTTCACAAAAATGCTCCAGCAATTGTCACATATCCTTCTCTCAGCTTCTCAGAAGGAAAGAAAGAATCCACGTATCCAGTATTTGGGTCTCTTACATTTGATCTATTCTGCTGATAGATAATCATAGTGAAAGAAAGCTCCATTACATTTACAGTTACCTCACTGTCTGTACAAACTGCCTGTTTCCCAGCAGAACCACACCTTTTTTAACCACAGATCTGCTTTTCAGCTGGAGAGACTGAACGCACAGCCCTAGTCCATGCAGGGCCTTGAGTGCCAAACAGCAGAATTAGCCCCTGTGCCACGGGAATGATATTTTGTGGAGGAATCTGTGCTCCTAGAAGTGCTAGGACTGGGTGTGGGACAGAGGCAAGAAATAGGTGTTCCACGGCGGAGGCGGAAGCTGAGGCCAGGGTACGTCTGCGGGGAGGGCACCTCCCAGGGCAGGGCGCTGTGCTGCCCAGGACAGGTTATAACTGGAGATCGATTGCTGGATGTAACGAGCCATCTGTTTTCATTAGTACAAAGGACAAAAAAAAAATCAGTCTAGAAAATGATTCAGCCGCTAGCATAGGTGCTTTTTAATAGGCTTACACCTCAGCCAAGAACGACTTTCTTGCAGTAACTGACCCTTCACAGATGGAAAGAAATGACCTCAGTTTTGCAGCTTTTCTGGGAAAGTTTGAGCTGACAGTGGGATAAGTTACAAAAAGAACCTTAATTCTACCCTTCAGTGATGCTAAAGGAATGCAATGCACCAGACACCACCTTAAACTGGATGAAGGGTATTGCTCAGGTTTGCAGGCAGCAGTTACGACTGTGAGGGCCATCCACAAGGGGACAGCATTCACAACCGCACTGGAGAGATGCAGTCTGTGTGCACGAAGAACAGCATGAGAGTGGCAGCCATTGCTGAAACCACCCAAAAAGGGGAAGGAAAAAAAAAAAAAAAAAAGAAAAGAAAAGAAAGAAAGAAAAAAAAAAAAAGGCCGTTTCCTGGATTATCACTTATGGACAGAGAGGGAGGAGAGGTGAGGCTGGATGTGGATGTCAGGTATCAAAACCCTTTCAAATTAAGCCTTTTGTTTCTTAGACAGAAAGAGTAAGGTGATTTGAGATATTAATACAAACTTTGTGTGGAAGATAAGGGTTCTCTGGAGTAAGAAATGATAAAGTAAAGGGAATACAGTGCTCATAGGTATATGCTATTGGGGCGAAATCAGAATGTGTTCAACCTGAAAGGCGAAATGCACTAACAATGTTATTCTGATTTTGCAGTTTTCATCTTCATATTCTCAGTGTGCTCCAACTGAGAGGCAACACCCTTATTCCCTCTTCATTTTCTAGGAGCAAACATCTCCTCGTCACAGGGCACATGAAAGGGATACCTATTAAAACACAATGTCTGTCTTTCTTTAATGTAGATTTAAGTGACTTAGAAGAATGAGACTGCTACAGTGACCTGTGCCTAAGCATATGTCATAGTTTCGTATGATTGTCCATGACAACTTCTCTACCTCACTGATGAACAGCAAGAGCAGAAAGACTTCAGAAACATCCCACAGCTACCTAGTTCCAGGTCTGTCACAGAAGTGCTACCTCCTTAATTTCTTGTTTAGAAATGCTACACCCAGACTTTGCCTTATTTTTCAGTAACTGTACATTTTGTAACTTAGCTGAAATTCCCACCTGATCCTGAAATACTAAAAAATATATATAGCCTATACCATCTGTTACAGAAAGGAAATCACACAAATAAAAATACAGAGAAACAGCAATATCCTTCTTTCCCTGTGTAAGCTCCTGCTTACTTGAGAAACACTATCACACCATCTCCTTGCTGACTTGTCAATTTACCTGCCCTTTACTAAAACACAGACATACGACAGCAGAAATTAGTGTAGTGTGAATTACTTCGGAAGCATATGAATACTATTCAATGGACCTCGATTTCACTGATATTTTTAATTAAAAAAAGTAATTATTTGTGAAAACTAACTACTACAATACTTATACTTTTTCAACCTAAGTTTTCTTGAGCTTCAAAAGCATGAAATAACGAACGAATTAACGTTTCTATTTATGAACACTTTTTATACTTACTTAACTAATTGCTTTGTGTTACTACTTAAGACAGCATCAGCATAAAGTAAAGCAAAGCCCTGGTACTAAAATAAAATTCCAGCTGTTCCTAAAACTGTTTTTGACTAAGCAGTCAGGTTTGCATTTGCAGTCTGTTCAATGATACAGATGCAAAGTGTGAAGCATTATTTTAAAAATCCTGCTTCATAAATTTTCCAGTATGACATTTTTACTCTTTCCTCTCTGTCTAGCTATACATTCATACAGATATACATATATAAAATTGATAAACCCAGACAATTACGTGGAATAAGATCGCCAAAATATGTTGTTTATTCCCAGAAGGCACCCCCCTCCATGCTGGTTTCACATTATTGTTGAAATAATCACTGGGCCTGATCCTGCAAACAGGGCGATTCAAGTAACTTTATGCACATGGATAGTACCCCTGAAATTATCTGAACTACTCTATATACATATCCGATTCTGGATATGTATATGTGAAATAGGAATTGGAGTTTATAAAAGGTCATTATAGGTATTCTGTGCATACTGCAAACAGCAACAGAAAGCATAGAATTCTGCTACAGGGATAAAACCCTCCTATTTTCATAACAATATGGTTTGAAGATAAACATTTGTGAGGAAAATTCAGATACACCATTTCTACAGCCTTGTTTTAAGAGGTTTCAAAGGTAGGCTGGGGAAAAGCAAAGCATTTTAATAAGAAAATACAAAATAGCAGGTTCAATGCCTGCAAACCCAGAATATTTTAAATTTTCTAGACAGTGAAGGTTAAAGCTATCCTGCATTCTCATAGTTTTCTCTCTCTCCTTTCAATCAATCCCATTGATTTTTTTTAAGGGTCAGAGGCTATACCTTCATTGATCAAAGAAACAGCCTGACACAGCGAAAGAGTCTGCCAATTCCAGACAGATCAATCACACCTTTGTCTGCTTTTGATACATTATGGTTATTTATTCTGCATCGCCACGACTTTCTGTCGCATGGCTCTTAATGTAATAATGCTGCTCAGGGACAACAATAAAAAAAGGGGGGGGAGGGGAAATACTCTGTGTAAAATATTTTAAGCCTCTCTCTGGTATTTCTGAGGGTGGCTTATGATGGAACTTGGCCAACTTGTTTGATTTCAGTTTTGCTTTGGAGAAGAATTCCTGTTCTGGTATTTAGGTCTCCTTGGTCAGCATTTTGCGGGATTTTATACAGGCAATCCTTTGAAAATGATTTGTGCAAACTGTTTGTAGCAAAGTAATTAGATCCTGATAAGACAACAATTATGATCTAATCACAACCATAATTTTCCATGTCTATATGATGTTTTTAAAGAGAATGTAACTGATACCGAGCTACAGCTAGTGACTGCTTTATGACTGTAAAATGAAACTAAACGGTCAGCCTAAAATAACTGCTAGGAAATATTGCTGAATAAACAGATATAAGTGCTGAAAAGCTCCTGGCTTTGCAAACTATTATGCTGAAAGCCAGCTAAAGCTTTAAAAAAGGCACTATATGCTCACTGTCTGTTGTGACTGAAAGTTATATGTTACTATTTATCTGTCTGTAGCATCTGTAAGAAGTCTTTAAAACTGCTGTTGGTCTTATTAGAATCTTTTGTTCAGATTTGATAGCTCACCACTTCACAAGCAGTTGCACTACTTAAGAGAAATCACTTGTGAGTCTTGTGATATTTGTTATAAGTAAAAGCCTTAAAGTCAAGTTTAAAGGAAATTGTAGCCCAAAGAGAAGTCAATGACAAGACACCCAGTGACTTTACTGGAGTCAAGACTTCATTGCAAGAAGTTACATCTCTACTCTTTCAACCTAAGCTACCTTCAGTAGAAAAGGCAGCTCATGGGGTTTCACAGGACCATATTCTGATAAAGAATTGAAATAGCAAAATGGCTAACAAAGCTGTAATGAGCTCTCATATATCATGCAGCCCTAGCAAAGACAGTGGAACTATTCAGTAAAATTAAGCATGCAAATCTTTGCAGAATCAGGATATCGGGTAATAAGACATAATCGCCATCATTAGAACCCTAAAAAAAGATATACAATAATCCAAACACTTGGCATTGGTTTCTGATTTCATAGTGCCTGTTCTTGTGCTCCCAATTTACAACTACATCAGCATTATTATCTAGAGCAAAAGGTAAGTGGTACACAAAGCTGACATATTAAACCCATTAAAAAGTTATGAGCTTGACAGAGTCCCTACATCTATTTGTATGCATGCCAAGAAATGCATTTTAGAACCTTTAACTAAAGGAAACTGCCTTCCAGTGATAAACTGCAATGCCTAAAAGACATTGCTAAAATGCTACTGCCACCCTCAAAGGCCAAGAGACCTTAAAAACGGTTGCTGGCTGACAGTGTTACACAAAAACATACAGTTTCTTCTGTAAAGAAATAAAGCTGAATGCGCAACATTTCAGAGAAGTTTTGAATAAGTCTATTTGTCCGGCTTACTTTGCAAAGGGCCTGTAGAAAACAGCACCATAAACACTTTCAGTCCCCACACAAGGGCTAAACAAAGAGTCCTCTTTCTAGCCATTTAGTCCAGTAATTTATTTTTTCAGCCATCACATAAATCGAAACACAGCTGTAACCAATGACTTGCAGATCCAGTTCCCTGCCAGCTGGATCCTGTTCTGCTGAAGCAGCAAGATTTTTACATTGTTCACTTCTGTACATCTGGAGAAATCATTTGGGTTCAAAGGTGACTAGAAAAGCTCTTTAAATAAACTCAACCAACAGTGAAGAGAGGCCTAAGTATCTACAAAAGCTACATGGAGTTCCATTTAAAAAGTTATTTTTTTCAAATTAGCGCGTAGAGCAGTTTGCGCCTTTAAACATTTTATGATTATGACATTTTAATTGAATTATACACTCTAACATGTATTTTGATAATAAAGAAACATTTACTACTTCCCAAGAACTTTCAAACACAGTGTCAATACTCAGAAGTGATCACAGCCAATAGTTTGTGTGCTTATCACATTAAAAAGAATCAGCAGAAAAATAGCTATGGAATGAAATAAAATATCAAAAAGTATACCTCAATTAATGCTTTTTAGCTGTTGCCTAAAATATTACTCAACTTTCAGTTAAAAAAAAAAAGCAAACAATAAGAAACCACATACTGTACTTAAGATATGCTGAACCTGAAATCTCTTAGAAGTTATTCCTTAAAATAGCCTTTCTTTAAAAAGTCTGCATCGTCCCTTACTGCATTAGTCTGCTAGTTAAGTAACCAAAATGTCCCTGACATTTAAAACTGCACACAGTAAACTGATTACAATGCATCGTTTCCTTTAGAAAAGCAATCACAAAGCAAACCAGCTGAATCTTTCAGAGGTAAATAACAATGAATATTGAAAGCTTACATAATCTGTATCTTTGATTGCTTTTCAGACAAAACAGATGCTCAAAGAGGTTTACAATGGCAGGGTTTCATGCCTAGCCCAGGCCTCACTAACAAACCAACAACATTTAAAGTCCCTATGCTAGGTCATACTTGCAGAATTCATAAACGTGCACTCTCAATTATACAATAATCCAAAATTTGTCACTGAATGTCTGTTCCTCCTGAAGCAGGCAAGCAGGTCACACGAAGAACATGCCCCATTTGCTCAGGTAAATATGTAGTTCCTTTACTGCACATTATTAGAAGGTATTTCAAAATTCATTTAGGGTTCACTACTGTAATTGCTTCTTTTCCTTTTTGAATACTTACTGTTACAGCTGTTTTGAAACAATGCTGATAAAAGTATCCTTTTTGCTTGCCACTCGGGCCACATCTCTGCGCTGGCTCCGTGTTATTGCCTGTTATCTCCTCCTCACAGATTAATTTAGTAGCTACCTCACCTTTAGCTCTTGATTCTTGCTGTCTACTCTTGTCTGTGCTTTCACCCCTCACTGATAATTACAGGAATGTACTGTTCAATGTGCTATCTGTACTGTTGTGAAAATAGCAGCATTAAAAAAGTAAAAATGAAAAAGAAGGAAAATATCATATTTTAAAAGCCAGATAACCAGATAAATCATCTGCAAAAATTAACATGCACAACTCATAACCAGGTAATTACTACATGACTCCAGGGCAAACTTCAGGCTATTTAGATGTGCATTTCTTGTCCGTTACAATGTACAGGTTTTTGTAAACATTCTCAAATTAAGTGTATCTAGTTTCCACTTAATTACAATGTTTCTGGAAAGCTTTCTCCCTTCAGTTCCTCATGTGTATTTACCCTTAACCATGGTTGAGTTTTGGCCTGATAATTAATGTAAGTAACAGAACATAAGCTGTCACTGCCCAAAGACTGAGCTTCTGCAGTGCCTCCCGTGATTGACTACCAACATCATCAGCACAATTAAACAATATAAATTTAATTGACCATCCATTCACTACAGTTCACTCGTTTCACCACCGACAGCTCTCTCTAATTCAGACTGTGTCTTGTCAAAACTATTTGCCTCCATTTTTAAGAAACAGATTAGGATTTATTATCCAATTTAGACATCACCTATGGCCATTATTTATATTATGGCCATATTATCATTATGTAATGCCACCTGCCTGCCTGTTTCAGGTAAGTTAGAAATGGTTAACTTTGAATCACAACCTGGAATACACACTTGAGAAGCCTGGGACAGTCTAGGGAAAACAAAGTAGAGTGGAGAGGAGTGTTACCTGTTTTTGTGAGGTGCCTTTGGTTGCTTAGAAAACCTCGCTCAGCACTCTCACGTCGCAGTTGGCAGTATGGATGGTATTCTGATTTACCCAGGAATGTAACTCCTGTGGCAGACCCTGAGGCAAAGGCTTTGGTGCTTTTTCTATATCTGGTTTAAAACCTAAGCCCTGCTGAATGAATATCACAACTGGAAATCCAACTCACCGAGCTAGAAAGACTGAATCAGAGATTTTTAGATCCGACATGCCAATTTTAGAATGTGCTAAGCCAGATCTTCCAATTATCTGAATTTTTGTTTGGCAAATGTTACGGGTGCTTCTACCTAGGGGTTTGGGTAATTACGCTTATCTTCTAGAAGGTATTTAGTTATGCCAGTTTTCATTGCAGAGTCCTTTACATAACCTGTACTACTGGGTTTTCTGCATCATGGATGAACAACTTTCTAAGGCTGGGGTGCCAGACTTCATATACATCTCCTGTATTAAAAACAGAGCTTGTCAATAGAACCTGAATAGGGAGCCAGAAGCTGCTGCCATTTAAAGATGAGTGATGTTGCTAATCACCTTTTTGGCAGACTTTTGTTCCCGTGTAAAGCGGCAATTCCCCTTTGCCAGTTCTCAGCAAGTATGCAATCCAGGACCTTCAACCCATAGCACGAATAAGGACATCTGCCAAAAGAGACAGTCCTTTATGCCCTCTCTCTTGACCTGTTCCTGGAGGAACAAAGTCATTTGTTCCTCCACCTTGTTTGTGCTGACACGTGCATCTTACAGCTGCATTGTAAAGCAGATTAGGGAACTGACTCGAAAAGGAAACCAGAAGGAATACAAGATTAGTTTGAGCTTGGATCAGTCCTCAATCTGGCTCGTTAAACAGCCACATAAACTAAGCACCAGCACAAAAGACCAGGTGGAAGTAAGTGCCACTGGCAAGAGGATGGAATTCTCCTTTCGGTGGCAACCTCAGCTTAGGCAGAATACAAGCAGGCCTATATCTACTTGGAACCAGGAACTGTGTGAACTATGGCCTATCAAAGTCACTTCTTTAGGACACTAAGGGTCTCCAGCTTCTATCTGTGCACTAGCCTTACTACACTCCCTGGTTTCCATGCTGAAACCTGCAATACAAAACTAAAATACTGTATGAAGCAAAGATATGAGATATTTTATGACCAGAGAGAAATTATAAGCTATAGCCAGAGCATGAAAGACTAGACACCCAGGAAGTATCATGTAGAAGGCTGTTCAAGGTGGTCAGAATAGTAAATGAGATATTAGCAACAGTCAAGTAACACATCAAGGTTATAACTGTGAAATCAGGTATTAACAATAACTATACAAGACACAAAGGAGGTACTCAGAGATTCCAGTACATTTGAAAAGCAAATTACTGCAGACCTAAGTATAGTTGTGACAACTGATTTAAAACCGAGATTAGATCTCTGATTTTCAGATACTATGGAGTTTATTTGAACTTTGCCAAAAAGGACTTAAATGTACCACATGTATGCATACAATTACTTGTGCAGCCTTCTCCTTGCATGTATCTCATTCCATTTACCCATTCAGAACAGCGTTTTCAGTCAGTTATTTGCAAAGATAAAATAGACTGGCTTAGGTTTTTCATAAAGTCCATTACAGCCATAAACCATGCAGAGAGAATCAATAAATTGTATGTTATCTCTATATAGCATTCAGCATTTTAATTATTTTAATTTATTTTTTTGGGGTAAGTAACATGCTTGTCACTGATGTAGTCAGTATACTATTTATTGGATTTTGATCTACAGGCACACACCACAAGGCAAGCATATGCCTTTTCCTTCACAAATAAAGTGCTATCAAACACCACATCCATGTTTGTAAATCATTTTTGAGACGCTGTGTTCTCACACGTACAATCTGAGAGCAACAACATAAGATGAAACATCATTGTGAAACATATCACATCCATTACTTATGAAAAAAAAAAAAAAAAAAGGGGAATGGCACGATCCACAGCTAGGTCTAAGTTGTGCCCTGAATTCCTAAGTGGAACATCTCACCACAATGACTGAGCATTTGAGCCCAAAAAAGACCATGTCTCTCTAGGGATCACAGCATTTGCAAGCACGTTGGAAATCCACGTGACATGTGCATGTAACAGTCTCTGTCTGGGAACCCACCAGCTGGTGGGAAGGGACCAGCAATGTGCGCAACCGGGCAGCTGAAAGAATTATTGCACATACAGGGAAAAAATCTTCCCAAGTCCATACTAATTTATCTTTGAAATAGCACCCCAAAATGTACATTTGACATAAAATGCTACCTTAAAGCACTTCATTTGCACATCCTCAAGAGGGTATGGCCTTGAGCATGGACCTAAGGAGATGTAGGTATCAGAGAATAAAGGCAATTATTCTTCACCTTTGATTCTTAGGCTGCAATGGCACCTTGAAAGGCAGAGTTTCCTGTATGAAATCCTGTTGTATGAGCCTTGGACTTGCCTTTCCAGGGTCCAAAACTGCAGCTTAGGACAGCCACAGAAGGAAATTGAGTAAATACTTCTCAATACATGTCTTCTGCACGAAGAACTGAAAGTTGCACTATACTTTAAAAAATATGCTTATATGCCAGCATGACAGATCCCTGTAGGATAACCAGCAACAGGAGGAATGTAAATTTGATTACATAAGGTAGCATAAAAAGGGGCTCCTTGCTCAACATCCTGTCTTCAGCAGTGAGTATTAATGGGTGCCTAAGTTATTCCTTTGAATTAGGTAAGCATAGATGATCCCTCTAACAAAAGACTATGAGGCAGCTATGAGGAAAGAGAACTGGTTTGGATACTACCAAAACAGTTGCCAGGTGGGAAGCACAGAACTGTAATAACATGTTTTCAGGAATTAAAGGAGGACAGAGGGTACATAGGACAGGTAATGGTATGACATGCTGTTCTATAATCGCTAAAACTTTCCTATTTCCTAGCTCCCTTCTGTTTTCCATGGATATTATGACATTGATTTCAAAGCCTCTTTGCAACCGTTCCATAAATGTCAAATTCCGTGCTATGTTCAAGATGAGCAGTGGTAGCTTCACTGCCTTTGAACATAAGGAATCTTGTTATCAGTAAGGGAACAACTTCATACAGTCAGACCACAAAGTTTGCCGAGTGCAGGTACCCCAGAAGACAAAGAAGTAAATCCAACAAACCCTAACAACAATAACACCTAGTCAATAGTAACATCTTTTTTAATAACTACTTTTATTTCCTCTCTCCATCCTTGGACCCTCTGGGATCGAACCTGGGAGCTTTGCAAAGAGGGAGAAGTTATAATACAACTCTGAACAATGAAATCAGGTGTTTCAGCTATGCTGGGGAAGTTTAGAAAGCCAGTTTGATACTTTCTCTACATCAGTCCGATAAAACATAGTTAAAAGCTATTAAGCCCAACATGTCATAAAATACATAACTATTTTAAAGAGAGAATTATTCCATTAATAAAATATACAGGAAGCTAAGAAAATACACCTCTGTATTACACTTCCGGAGCATTAAAGTTCTTGTTAAAGCTATAAGCCAGCAGCTGAGAGTTTCTTAGAGTTTTTCCTTTATTAGCAGCATTATACCTCCATATATGGTCCAGACACCATAAGCATAGTTATTTGAAAAGTGAATTGCCAGAATTTTCTATGGATTTTAGTTAGGCCTTCCCAGGTTGCAAACAAACTCTTATCTAGCCAAATGTGTAAATTCTCCAGATATACAGAGTGGTGCAATACAACACAGAAGTGGCAGACTGCTAAATCCACCAGTGTCACATGACCCTTTTCCACAGAAAAGTGGCACTATTAAGTCTTGATGATATTAGAATTTTTCAAAAGCATGTATTTTTCAGCCTGCCAAACAGTGCCACTACACTTGCTTCATTCTTAAAATTAACCAAACAAGTCAACAAGCATTTCCACTAGTCAGTGAGAATTAGAAAGCATGAGGAAAACAGTACAAGAGGACAGGTTTGTAACTTCTACCTGTCTGTAAATTCTTACAGATGTCAATTGTTTAAAACTGCCTCCTGCACTCCTGTCACTACTTTAGCTAATAAGCTTATAGCAGCAGCTTTCAGTCTCAAATACTAGACATTCACCCCTCAATAAATGCACAGTAAGTTACATTACATCAACACCCAGTTTCCCTTTTTTCCCACAGAAAACTACTTCTCAAACTGTTTTAGCATTCATATCATGCATTGTCAAATCAAAAGTGGGGTAAACAAGCACTAAATATATTCTGTTCATTATTAATCTAATTTCTTACCATTTTTTTCTACCATTTTTGGAAAAGAGAAATACAGTATATTTGTATTGCTTTAAAATCTATATTCATTTGGAGAAAAATAAAAAGAGAAAAAAAAAGCAAGGAAACACCATAAAAGTATCAAGTTGCACTCCACATTCATTCATCCAGAGCTGTGGTATGATTATTAGTGCTCATGATTGTATGTCTGGGAACCTTCTCACTCTAAGTTCCTCTGCTCTTAACAGGGAAAAATTAACTGACTTGTTGTCTAATCTGAAGACAGGACTTTTAGAAATAAAACCATTATCCATTATTTTAAAGAAGACTAATCAAGTAGGGTGACATTGCTAATATTTTAAGTGATTGTAGTAATTTTTAAAGTGCATATATGCAGTTCAGTTTTTTGAACAGCCTTTCATAGCCATACAAAACATTTTCTGAATTGAAGTATGTACATGAGCAGTTTGCACTGAAGTGAATTTGATCCAGTTGCAGTGTAAATGACCACCATTCACCTAGAAGTTCTGAAAGGAGATCAGTGGGAAAAGCAGAGTGATAGCATCAGAGTCAGCTTTGTGAACAATATGCACTTTACACGCTGAACAGCGATCATTGATAAGGAATTAACAAAATATAAATTAATTGGTGGCATCCATCTACTTCATGTTTGGGTATATAAACATGTTTTTAACATGTCTAACCACAGACAAATAATACTTGAAATCTTATTAAATATCTGGTTCAGCAATATCTTGAGAAATTTCTTTTCTGAAAAAAAAGGACAAGATCAGTAAAACTCACTGATTATTATACTAAATAAGTAACAGAATCAGGAGAGAAATATTTTTAAATGCCTTTATTTTTGATAAAAATTAAGTTATTTTTACATTTTACAGGGAAAAACTTGCAACACATGGACTGGCTCTAGAAAAAACATGGAAAAGGCAATGCTGAAGGACACTTTGTAGGTTGCAAACAACATTTGTACTTCCATTTTGATAAAGTAGTAAAATACTGCATAGTATACTCAGAATGCCTCTGGGCAGAAAGCTGTCATTACACACTTTTTCTATATAAATTTGGTTTGTTGAGATAATCTATACACAAACAAACTCGAAGAGAAAATTTTCACATTTGCCATGGCTACTGAGGGATAGCTGACATTGCCCTAAAATGAGATGCACTCGTCAAATGACCTTTCACCAGTTTATCCCATTCTGGCCATTCTGTTATCTGAAACACTGTGATTATCTGCAAGGTTTTCTCTTCCTTCTGGAGGAAGAAAGACAAAAGGACTGATTAGACAGTTGCTGACACACAGTGGAGAAAAACTGCCAAGAGAGATAAATATTTTAAGTATATACACAAAAGCCTACATTTATTTGTTGGGCATTATCTCCATGGCAAAAGCACACTTTTCCCATATAGAATCATATGTAGGAGAAAAGAGATGGAAATCAGAATATCTATTTGTGTAACAAAGAGTTATTTTTCACAATGAAACATTATTTCAAGATAATGGCTAACTTCTACAAAACTAGGCTACACCAAACAGGAGTGTGGAATAATCCTTCACAGGCTAAGCAAGCATAATGGATCACTTTCACCTCTAGTTCTTGAGCACTTTCATATGAAAATAAGGAAGTCAAAGAACCACGTTAGTGGTAAGAATCAGTAGAGAGAGAGGACCTCAGAGCATGGCAGTCATTCCAGGGAAAATAGCTTCACTGCCCTGAAAGCAACTGAATGGTGATGGTGATAGCAATAGCAACAGCAACATCACAGTAAGAATTCTGCAACTCACCCATCTAGGAAATAGGTTCTAGGAGGATATGAAAACATCCTAAAAGGACTATTTATGACAAAATAGCAATGAAAAACTTTCCATCTTGAAAAGAGGGAGTTAGAGGAATTTAGGGGTAGTTTTCAAGTTTATGAAAGGACCCAGGGCAAGACACAACTTCCAGAAGGAAACAAAGAAGGCAAAGTGGGATGGTGCATGGACTTGCCTCAGAGTATCATGCCTTAGGTGTGACTTGTCTTGGGTGTAACCTCCCAAGCCTTAGCTGTACTAACTAAAATAAAAGCAAGGAACAAGAACTACCAACAGAAACACCTCAGCTGTTTCAACAGCAGTGAGGACAGGGTAAATCTTGTCCCATAGAGGGAACAGCAGAAGGACTCAGTTGAGATCTGCACTGATCTCTAACCTCCTTCCTGCAGATTTCTGGACCAGAAGAAGAATCTATATGGGATACTCAGCACCCTGTAATGATTGATCCTACAAGGGCTTAAATGTCAGTTTGGTTTTACACATCTGAATTGCCCTCCCAAATGAAAGCACCTACAGGTCTGGATCCTTCTTTCAGTGACTGCCATTTAGATAATTAATGAAGAAAATCCATAAAGATTAGATATATATGTAAAATTTACATACAGATACATATGTAAAATTTGTGCCTCCTCACTTTTGCTAAATCTTCACATGCGATCGTATTTTGGAAAGAAGCGCAACATATTCATGTGGAAATAGTTTTCTTGTCTCCTTTTGTTCATTTCTTCTCTCCTATGGCAGTCAGAATAAAAATGGTGCTGCATTATATGGTATCATCTGCACTGTATGTAGATTAATATCACACAGACAGGATTTCTTGCTGTTGCTCCTTGTTTTGTGGTGAGGGGTTTGGTTTATTCCGAGGATTAAGAGGAGAGGAAAGGCCACTGAAACCTTAATAGATATCACAGGTTTTATTGAGTTGTCCATAATGACTTATCTTTCCCTGGTATTTTTAAGTTCATTTTGAATGTAACGGAGGTCATAACTAGTTCAATTCACTTTTTTCAATGCCTGGTAGCTTTCATAGATCACTGCTGAATTTCATTTGACATTGTGTCATCCACTGCTGTAGTTTTGAGGTTCACTTTTGAATTTCCCTATGTGATGTGTTTTGAACCTCACTGACCTAGCTAATTGTAGATTAGCAGATGTTGGCATCTCACTAACTTTCCTTCCAATTCATTAATACTTTTATTAAATAACAACTGCCCTAGCATAAAGCTGTGGAACAGCCCACTGTAATCTTTCAGCCATAGAGGACAATTACCAGATATATTTTACTTTGTTATCTTGCCATTTTTACCCCATGACAAGGATCTCCCTCTTCTCCAGTGACTACTTAGCTTCCTTAACAGCTGCTCCTGTGGAAAAAGCTTTCTGAAGTCCAAAGAATTATGTTGGCTGTTTGTTTGGTGGTTTGTTTGGTTGGTTGGTTGTTTTTTTTTGTTATGTTAGTATTTTACCATCTTAGTCTGAATAAAGCCTCCTCTAATTCTCACTCTCTTTTATCATTCATTCTCTTGTCCAGAAACAAGCTTCACTGAAATAATACAAAACAGTTTTCAAAAAACTTGTCACAGTATTATTCAGTTCTTCAGTACTGAAGAACTGCTACTATTCAATTCATTGGTACAGAAACTAATACATGGCCACAGCTAAATAAGAAATGTTCCCATACTTTATCATGTTGTTTCAGAAGTAATTTTGCTTAATGCAAAAACTGAGTGGTATTGTCCTTCTCTCAGATTACAGAGATCAACATCTTTAAAATACATTAATACTGACAAACATCATGCAAAGCAACTGAGCAACACCAAGCAGAATCAAAATCCACAGACCTAGACACTTTTTAACTCTTCTGAACTTTTACTTTTTATATTCTTGACCTGTAAATTTCACAACTAAACCCTTACCCACTCATGTGTCAAACTTCATTCCCACAGCTGTGGAAGTCTTGAAATTCATATCTGAATATTGCAACTTGAGATTACCTAGCTTTTTGCCACATACTTTAAAGAGTTAAAAGAACACTGCATAAACACTTTCAGTTTGTCATTTCTAAGGTGCAGAATGTGCAATTCACAGCTTGTGACAAGTGGGAGTAAAATGGATTTAAGCCAATTTTGAGCCCTCTTTATCCTGTGCTGCTTTGCATCTCTTCACCTAATTTAGTTGTCCCTTTGAGTCTGGTTAGGTCCTAGCAGGGAGAGCTCAGCTGTCCATGAGCTCCAGTAGTGCCTGGCACCTCCCCAGTATGGCCGGCTGGTGTTCCACCAGCTGTGCCCTGGCACACTCAGAGTGCCTGCCCTCCCCAGGGCTTGCCTGGAAACCAGCCTAATGGCCATTTCCTTGCCTCCTACAGCAAGAGAGCTCTCCTCCAGATGGACCTCGAGCTTTTAGGGCCATGTCTGGCAGCTCGGGTGGTCCTCGCCACAGAAAAGGGGCCAGGGTACCGGTAAGGAGAAAGAACGGGCAAGGTTACATACTGTTGGCAAGTGCACTTCTTCACTTTCCTCCACAGAAAGTCAAAGCTGCAGATTATTTATAGAAAGGAGTTTGAACTTTTCCATCACCTTTCACCCTCCCTGTTCATGTGACATATTCCTGTCCTCTTAGACAATCAAGATCAACAAAGGCAATTTTAGTTTTATTTGTACAGTCAGTTTTAATTTCAGGATCCATTGAGCCTCAGCACTTGAATTTCAATCAGTGTTGTTTATTTAAAACACCTTCATTACTGCAGTCTTTAGATGTGCATACATTATGTAGCTTTTAATATTTATGACAATGAACTAGTACTATCAAATGTATGTTTTTATTAAATGTAAGATATGCATTAATTTCAAGAAGAACTGTGGGGCAAGCTGTGTAATTACTACATTACAAAATACAATGTGAAAACATCACACTGATAAAGAAAACACATTCCAACGTGATACATGGCCTTCAAACTGTGAGATGGTGCTTTTTATTTTAGAGCACAAAGGCTAGATCTTTAACGTACTGCCCAGAAAGAACTTTCATAAATAAATATTTTGGAATAGCCACGTTCTTGGCAAATTACAAGGCCTGTCTGGTGATCCTGGTGATGATAATGACATCTAGCATCAACTCACACAAGCCATTTAATTGTCTGGAACTCTTGCTTTTCACCACGGATGTCATGTCACAAAAGAATGTCAGACTCCTAGGTACATCCTATTTGTTAGAAGCTGCCTGTGGAAAAGTATTAAACAGAGTTATATAAAAAGAGAAAGACACAAGCCCATTTGCTTTCAGAGTAAACAATCTGCTTTTCTGAGTACAAATGTCCTTTTTAAGACTTCAGTGAGGCTACCAGGGAAGAGAATAGATTTCTGAAATTTTGTGTATTTGTGTTTTTATAACTATTCCCTAATGCTTTATGAACATATTTGTAAAGCCTTATACATGCATGGATGTATCTTGTGTAAAGGTACATCACACTTCCTCTACTGAAATGTCCAGTGAATTTTTCATAACGCTGTGAATTGTAGTCTTGTTAGTGAAAAGTTGTCCTTTTCTTCCATATACTGCTAATAGTAATATTTTGAGGTGGATGCCATTGAAATGATGTATAGAAAGCTGACTTATTGTTAGATAATAGATTTTATCCAACAAGAAAGGCACCAGCTCAGACAGCTTGTCTGCAAACATTACTTGGTGAAAAATTATTAAAAATCTTTACATTTTTATTTTCATTTTATAATTATTCACTTTTCCTTCACGATCTTTTTTTGATTAACTTTGCTCTGTTGTTTTGCAGTTGCAAATGAACACTAATAATTACACTAATAAGATTCTGTCATTCAAAAGATGCTGAGACTTGTAAGTACAAGGACTTTTAGGTTTATCCAGTCAAACGCTGTAGGATAATTTTCTTTCTCTAGTAGGTGGTCATTAATGATTAACTTCTCCTTTGGCCTTGACCACTCCTCCTGCTAGAAACAAGGCCCATTTCAGAAACTTTTTTTACATCTTTTTCTTTTTTTAAATGAAACAATCTCATCATAGAATCACAATCATAGAATGGTTTGAGTTGGGAAGGACCTCAAAGAGCATCTAGGTCTAATTCCTCTGCCACAGGCAGGGACACTTTCCACTAGATGAGATTGCTCAAAGCCCCATCCAGCCTATTCTTGGAACACTCCTGGGGATGAAGGATCCACAACCTCTCTAAGCTACCTGTTCCAGTATCTCACCATTCTCATAGTTAAGTTCCTTCATAGAACCTGACTTTGTTAAGACTCCATTTGTACACTTTATATACATTCATGTCTCTTGGTCTTTATATATAAATAATATATATAATGGTCTTTATTTTGTCTTTACATAACTATTTCTCTATAGTACAGAACTGTTGTCTGGCTACATGTAACTATTTCCTGGTAGCTGGGTGAACTTCTAGCTCCAAGTTTAGAGAAAAACTCTTAGAGCTTAAGAAAGGACAAGAATTCACCATGTTCCCTAAATCATTTACCATTTGCTGTTCTCTTGAGAAGAAGAAACTTACAATAACAAAGTAATGAACCGATGGAACTGAATTCATGAAAATGTCCCTCTGGAACAAAGAAATTGTTGTTGGTTTGTTTCTTTGTTTTGTTAGCTATCTTTAAATTAATAAGAAACATTCAATTTCAAAAAATAATATAAATTACATTAATTTGCATCCTTGTAACCAAACTGAAAAAAAACCCCAACCTGTAAGGTTGCCTCTCTTACCATCATTTTTTTTTTTAATAGATTGTCTAACAGCTCTTCAAGACAAATGAAAGTCACATATATGGAGATAAAGGTTGGGTTAAAAAAAAAAAACCAAACATAAATGGAGACAAAGGTTGGGGGGAAAAACCCCAGATATTAGAAGATGTTCTGGTTCCCTTATATTCCACAGAATTAGACTTGAATGTGCATGCTTTCAGTAAGGAATAAGCATTTTTCAGATGTATTTACACACATTTATTTCAATCCATAGGTTTAAAGTTTAAAGTAAAGCAGATTTAAAGTTGCTGAAGTAGTCTGCAGGTCTGAAGCCATACAGCAGTTTTTAGAAGAGCAAGTATTTTCAACCACTTGCATTTAACAAAGACAGTTATATGTCCACTATTTCAAATACCACGCTATGGATACCACAGACAAAAAATAATAGGGCCAGAATTTTATTTGAATATTTAATTTACTTCATCAAGGATTTTACTTATTTCTTCTTACAGGCATGTTTTATATTTTGGTGTATGTGGATATATTTTGTGGTATTTGCAACACAAAGTTGAGTCTGCTTGTATTGACTGTGTAGCTGTGAGTGAAAAATTACATTAATAAAATTCACGTCTAACATTTTAGAGAATTTGAATTTGTCAGTGTTTCCTAGTTTCACACATATTAATTGAAATGTAGACATTAGTGAATACTTAGTTTTCTTTATGTGCAGATTCTGTTTTCATTAATACTTGTTCTGAAATAAGTCTTCACTCAGTAAGAAATGCACTATCAAGCCTTAAGAATGTAACGTCACATTTGGGAAGTTACGTTTAAGGGATGCAGTACATAAGACACATTGTCAGAAAGAAATTGTAAATTGGGGGCTGACTGGTATAAGTATAGTTCCATTAAATGGAAATAAGAGAAAAAAATGATAGTGGCAAGACTAGAATCTACTAAAACCAGTAGAGTCTTCCTACACAATTTCATAAACGTTCTAAAGTATCTCTGATGAGAAATTAGCACATGGCAAGGAAGGGTTGTCTCTTAAAAGATACTGCTATTTTAAAATATTTGTATCTTCCCTCCCCAAACTACCCATAAATATGAACCACTTCACTTATGCTAATTCTACCCTTTGTGTAAAACAAAAGCTTCGAGGATATCATACATAGAGATTGAGGCAAGAAGTAAATCACTGTCTTATGACTGTAACAAGACTGTTTTGCTGTTTAGCCATTTAACTTAACATGTAAATAAGTTCATAACACAAACCCCTAATTTTTATAATGCACGCAGCAATACATGATAACATTATTTGATAAATCATACCATAAATATACACATTTTTTGGCTTTTATAGGATAGAAAAAAAGGGTTTGTGTATAGAACAAAGATGCACAAACCAAGAATATGGATATAAATCTTCAAATTCCACTTGGAGTTCAGCTCAACAACAAAAACAGCTAAGGTTAAGATCTTGGTAGTTCACAACATAGATGCTGCTGGTTTAACACATTCCACATTATGCAGATGTTTTCACAGAACTGAAAAATCTGAAGCAGATTGATTTTCTTTAAGGAGATGGAAACTTACAATGATTTGAACAGTTTAGTGATATTTAGGGAATTAATGAGATATTCCATTAATATGCATCATGTGGAACTGCTGTTACACTCTGGAAGAGACTAATAGACCACTGTTCTGTGTCTGGAAGTGATCAGCAGTCAATAACTTCATTCTCCCATAAAGCACTTAATTTTCAAAGGGAAGAAGTTCTGTAACCTCAACAACTCTTCAGTGCATGGTTTGAATCAGAAATATTGCTACTTCTAGCGCCACTGCACATACTGTTCTTATTCACGCAAATGTTTAACATTCTTGATTCTAACTAGGAATTTCCCTAAGTTACGTTTTGTGGTAACAGGCTGCAGATTAATTACAGTTCATATAAAAGCTGAGGTCATCTTATTCTTTTTGATTCTGGTGTTTGAGTGTTTTATATTTCTCATTTATGTAAATAAATTAAGCTAAAGCAAAGCAAGGGTACCCACATGAGCTAAGTTGTCCCTTACAGTGAGTCTGCACAGTAATAATATAGCCATAATATAATCATTTAGTATCTGTTTTTGTCTTAGACTAGACCGAACTAACAAGCACCATGAGATACATTGCCTAACTGTGTTCCTGTTATGCAGAGTTATGGTTATCTGCATGCCCTCGCACTGGATTTTCAGTTTATCTTCAGCTTTGAATTTTGTGGGTTCCTAATGCTTGAGAGTGTGGGATAATTTTAAGATGGTTTCAATATGTCTGGAATGTATGCTACTCTCAATTACTACTTTTCAGACCTACCACCCTTCTAGTTTAGACTTATAGGAGGCTTTCTGCTTACAAGAGAAAAACATGTCACACAAAACCTTATTTTCATGAGGCCCTCTGTTTATTTACAAACATGAATTTTGCCTGTAAATTTATCCTTCTTGCTTTCTTTCTAATTTAACCTCTATGGTCCAGTACACAAAAGCAATTATTTTAGTTACCAAAATGTATCCAGGTGAATGAAGCAAACCAATGCAAAGCTACAACATCCTTATGCCCTTTCCATACATCTTTCCTGTTCCCTTTGTTTCTTCCACCTTCCTGAACTCCTCTGCCCACGTGCCCAGAGTCCCTTCCCTAAGTATAAACGCACAGTCACTACGGTTCCATTCCTTGTACCCTCTCTCTTATTCAGTATGCCTCTTCAACTACATTCCTTCTCTTATGTCCTCTTACACTTCTTATCACAAAATAATTCATCCTTCCTATTCCTTCCTTCCTCCCACACAGACACGTTCTGTGCCTCTTGCTGCTTTCTTCATCGAACAGTTCAGGTGCAGATGTTTGGTTTTGGAAAAGGTAATAGAAAATCACCATTAGTTAATCCTTTGTTAGCTCCTCCCTGTTTGGACCATTCCTTCATAAAATTTATGAACATATACTAGTATGTATTAAAAAGAAAATATTTTGTCTTAAAAAAAAACCTGATAGATTTCAAAACTGGATGATCTATCTTCCATGCCTTACAGTCTCCACTTTGAATGAAACATACAGTTTCAAAATAACTACGAGACTGTGGCAGCTAATTGTGGCAGCTGCAATATATGTTCTTCATTTGGTAAATTCCTCCTGCTAATGAAAAAACATCATAGATTTTGAGAAGGTAGAAGTTACTTATTTTCAGTGAAAATTTGGGAGTGATGACCTCCAAGATTCCTTTAAAAGCCCATTCTACAAACCCCCCTACCCTCCCCAAAAAAAAGATAATTTAATTGAATAGATACTGAGTGTGAGAGTTTAGGAAAAAAAGTCCTCAAGAAAGGAAAAGTATTGCCGCTCCATTATTTAAAAAGTAAAGCTTAACTACGAATTTCCCTTTTAAAAACGTTCTCACATCAAATATGACTTTTTGAAACATTTGAGTTCAAGCTACATCAAAAACTTCCTTAACCAAGCCAGTTTTGCAGACTTGCATTAAATCTCCTATGAAGATTCTGAGCACAAGATCAAAGAAATCAAAGGTCCAATCAATAAAACTGGAAATCAGCCTTGCAAACCATGCTGCCTGCTAAGAATTATCATTAAATTAGGGTAAAATCAAATTGCACCGTGACGAACAACAGTTGCTCCTCATGTATGAGAAGGTATCCTTAAGACCAACCTCCACCCCTTGGAAGATGCGTGCAGCCTGACATTTGCTCCAGACCCGCAGGGTCGCCCCTTGGTGAGGAATCCCACGTCCTTGGCTCCCAGCTCATGGCGCTGTGCGGGCCCAGCCCCGTGGCCCTGAATCACAGCCCTTATCTGCTTTGCTATTTCCAGCGGCTCACATGGCTAATAAATAATGCATTCATTAGGCAGACTGCATGTTTACTTCCATAGACCAATACTCGCACTTTTTTTAATCGAAAAAAACTCCAACCTGACACAGCTAAACTTGATTCCTTTGTTTGTAGCACAACACTACCTGTACCTGTCCCTGCTGGGGTAACAGCAGCCACCCCTCCACGCCACCCCTGCCCCAACAGCACAGAAGGTCTCCTGGGTGCCTCTGGTATGACAGTGCCTGCTGGTGCTAAGGTTGGGGAGACAAGTGCCCAAGCAGGGCACCTTGCCAGCACTTGCGTTTGCAGCAGGGGGCTGGGGACAACAAACCCTTCCATTGCAGACCACTCCTCTTGCAGTGCAGGGCAAGAGGAGGGAAGGAGTCATATGACCCCTTCGAGCACCTGCATGACTGGCAGTAGCATCAAAAGGTGCAGCAGGTGTACAAATTGCTTTCTAGTTAAGCTGTTGGTCTCAGTCTGAACACGGCATGAAGCTTTAAACTGAATTTTAATTTTACTATATTTTATGAAACACTCAAATTTTTCAAAGTTGCACACACTGTCTCTCTGTTTAGATTGTCTTGCTCTACAACAGCAGTAACAGAGAAATTAGAGCACTATTTTCTCATAAAAGCGGCTAAGAATGCATTGGGACTACATGTTTAAGGAAGCACTTGTTCAGACGCATGATGCGGAGGCAGCACTGACCAGTTTATATATCCTGCAATTGGGTAACGCATTATGAATCTTATGGTCAAAAATCTGTAAAAATGTCTATCTACCTGAGGTTTCTCTTTTAAAACTTGCCCACATGTCCTAAGTCAACAGGATGCAGACTCTTAAATGCCCAAGACATTCTGGGGAAAAGGTAGGATCACTTCAAGTTGCTACATTAAGTATAAGTTAGGTTTTTACACTTGTCACTAAAATTTATATTTGGCCATTCTGGTACAGTTATACTTCAAAACCGAAATAAAAATAGATAGCTAAAAATACTTCTTATATCAGAAGCTAAAACACCTCAGAAGAACAGTCTACTTTACAGTACTTTATAATAATGACTCTCAAAGACCCCTTTATCATCACAGGAATCATGTACTTCACAAGTCACATCCTGAATAAGGGCCATCTAAAGACAAAAACACACTTCAGGCAAAAACCTCCCAGTGGCTGTAGCCAGATTGCCAGCTGTGGTGCTTCAGATGGCCTCGAGCATGCAGTCTCATCTCCAAGTTTGTGTGGGCCATAATCAATACAGGCTGACTACTACTGAGGGTATTCAGATGCTGCCTTCCTATACAGCCAGTGAGGAGACGCATGGGCAATATGTGAATTAGGTGGTCTGACCTTAGGTCTTTACAACACGCAACCTGGAAATAAATATTGGGGCAGTAAGAATGAAGAAATTAGAACTGAATATGGTAAGATACACACTGTTGGATAAATCTAGCCTATTGATCAAAAGTTATCATCTAGAGAAAGGAGCAAAGCACGTTACTTAGCATAGAGATAAAGAGCTACATTGGTCCCCTGCTCCCAATACCCCAGTTCTCGAAGACGTCCTCACACAGTGACACCAGCTTCTGCAGCAGCCCTCAAACACAAGGGTCTGGAGGCATAGCTGCTGCTTGGACCAGCTTTGCACTAAGACTGGTAACCACAGCACAATACCCTCAAAACTGCCTTGGGTATCCTTCTGTACAGTCCTGCCACCCCAGCAGCTCAGTTACAATTTAGTTGAACATAATATAAATTATAGTTTAATAAAAACTCTACACCCTAAAAATCCTCCTTCCCATAAAACGCTCAACTGATACAGGCAAGCCTGAGGGTTCAGAGAAATTATGGAGTAAAACCCCTTCAGCTGTGTCATGTAAGTGTATGTGGGCTTTTCAAAGAGGCAGAGAGGCTGGAGATTGAAATAACCTCAAAAAGTACAAGATTCATGGGACAAGCTATGATACAGAACAGCAATCAAGGACACTTAATCAGGACACATGAATACTAGAGGCATGTACAAACCACGTCTCAAGCTCTACTGGCCACAGGCTACCATGGAATCTATTTCCAGCCCCAGACTGAACATCTTCCTCACACAACTTTCCAGGAAATCAACAATACACAGGGATTTGGCACGCTCCAAATACTGTCATTTGTCTAAAGTGGAAGTTCTTTCAAGGGATGGTGATATCATGACAAAATTCCCATCTGATGATTTCTTCATAACATGAGAAGTTAACAAATTTGTCTCAGCAAACAGTGCAATGAATGAGAGGAAGAATTTTGGAGTTGTAATCTTTTTTTCTTCTCAATGTAGTATCATGCAAAAAAACCCAACAGTATACATACATAAACATATACATAAAACATTTCCAAGACAGCCATCTTTTCTCAGACGTCTAAATCTGTTTTGATACTGCTGTCAGTAGGAGGCTGGGTGTATATCAGGGAAAAGTGAGCCCTATAGTGCTTTTAGTGTCCAGGGACTTTGCTTGAAAACAATTACATTCACGCAGAGCTTGAGCAAAGTCAATCACACAATCTCAAGTCAGACCTACAAAGGTGGCAGTACTGAACACCTTATCCTCCTTCCTGAGTTGGAAAGTTGTGACAGAGAGGCCTCTTGGAGGATTTGGTTTAAGTACGGTTTTGATCTCTGCTACCCTGATAAGTATGACAGTGATATCACTCCTCTCAAGCTCAAGCCACCAGGGTACACCCTCTCCGTCCCCGTTACCCATGCATCTGCAATGCTCTATGTTCTTTGCCATGACTGTCATAATGTCAGGAAATAAAGAATTAAAAGAGGACCAATGGAGGAATATTTGTAAACCAAAAGTATATGGAGCTAGAACATGACAAATGAAGGGACCTGCAATTCCCAGATGAAAAACAGATAAATGACTCTCTCAACCATGGAGATGAAGCTTTAGTTGAAGAGACCTGTAACTTTCAGATAAAGGCAGTAGGTGCCTGATATATGTATGTTAACTACATACATGAAAACAATAAAATGTACCTCTCTAATTTTCACCCAAGTACAAGAGCAAAGTAGGCAGTACACAAGGCTGCTCTGACTCTTAGAAAATTATTAGTCTGCTATTTGGTATCTGTACCCTTTTGCTGAGGCTCTTGGTGCACTGATTGGAGGCTATCAGCACCACTCTTACTCGAGGCAGACAACTGCATAAGTCAGAAAGCCTCAAAGTACTGCTGCTTGGGGCTGAGATCCTTCCATTCAAAAGGAGGTGCAACAACAGCAGTAGAGAGCAATGATCCCGTATGATCTATAAGCATATGATCTATGTTTATTTTTCTGTAAGATCAAGTAACATATCAATCACATTTGCAAAAGAAGGGATGAGGAGCCAGAGCCAGAGTAGCCAGAGGAGCCAGAGTATTTATGGAAAAATGCTAGAAAAAGTGAGGCATGATCTCTGACTTTTTATTCAGATTTTGCAAGTATTCTTGAAAAGACTTCATCAATGTGAGGCTTGCTCTTACTGCTTCCAGAAGTAGCATGAAAGAAGAGGTGGACAGAACAAAACAAAATAAGAATTTGCTTGAAATTTCCATATAAATGGTATAATTTACAATAAAATCCAGCTGAAATATTCAGAAGATTTGTACAAAATTAAACTACCAAAAAGATCACTCTGATATAAATATTTTTACTATGTGAGAAAAGACAAAGCTGAAACAATTTAATTCCTCTGTACTATGTAATCCAAAAGCATTAGCTTTCCAATCTTGTATTTAACTGTACTATAACAGCAATATACAAACTTAAATACGGCCTGCCAGATGTATTTAATTTTAGTTTTATTAAAAATACCAGAAGCTGCTCCTAATAGATAAATGAATGTCATATGAAGCCACATCCAAAAAATCTGAAAAATTTCAAGTGCACTTCTATTCCAATTTTAGCAGTCAAACAACCTATCACAGGTCTCTTGCTGAAGAGTTTCAATAAACAAGTTTCAGCAATTACTAAGAGCTGTTTGTCATTTTTTTAAAGGACAGATTTGCAAGGAAAAACTTTTCTGCGATTTCCTTTAAATATTTTTCCACATTCTTTAAAAATCTCCAAAGAACTTCAACTTATTTAAAGACAAGAGGAAGTTAAATGAAGCATGAGACAAACCGAAACTCAGCATTTTAATTTGTTGAAGTGGAATGACAAAACCAGAAAATACATTAGCTACAGAGAAAAAGACATTTTATAATGACTTTTAGTTTTCACAGTGTAAATCTACAGGATTGTTTACAACAGCTTAAACTATGCCATGTCAACTATACTGACACAGATTCACTTGTATATTTTTGACTCTTCTATGCTATTTCAACAGGACAAAATTACTAAAACTTGCTTTACCTAGTCTGATGAACTGGATTAATGGCAGCTTTATTCCACAGAAAGTTCTCCTAATGGCTGGGCTCAAAACACCCAAGCTCTGTTAGTGCATCTGACCCATGGTTACCGACTCAGAAATGTCCCTTTAATTCTGTTTTATTTGAGCATGTCTCTGGACATAGGCGCTGTGGGCTGCGGAAGGAAACCCAAACTCTCCCCAGCTCTCTGAAGCAACTTAACTCTTAAGACAAACAGGATCTGGCATTAAAGCAGGTTTTTGCCATGCTGTAAGTTTCTGTGTTGGGAACCAGGGTTAAGGCCTTGGATCACACTTAATCTTTACCAAGGAAATTGTGGCAACCAAAAGGTGTTGGGTGGGTCAGTGTCTCTGCAGCCAGTTTTCCTGTAGGACCAAAGTTGTGAAATCTGAGGACCTGTGTCTCCCAAAGAAACCACTGGGAGTTGCAGATCAGTTGGATCTCAAGATTTTTCCCAAAATATCCTAACGGATATTTCTTCTGTATGCAAGAAGCAAAGTAAAGGCACAAGGATGATAACATTGTGACTTCCATACAGGAACAAACCCTGTTAGATGCAGCCTAGACTGGAACACATCCATGTGTAGCCATATTACAAAGTGCATTTATTTCCTACAGAAGCAACAGAGCAATATGAGTACTATGTGGCTAATATTCCAACCGCACTGTAAAGGTAAAAAAATGCCAGACTTTCCCTAAAAAAGACAATATGTTTTATGACTTTAAGATGAAATCACAAAAGACCTAACTCCATCCATCTGTTCTTAATAGAGCTTTTTTCCTTCTTTGTTTTTCATTCTCTACCTTAATCCACTTCAAAATTACCTCACAGTCTCATTCATTTTTGCTCGTAACTTGATAACTCTTACCCAAACAACGCATTGTACATTACAGCGAAAAAAAAAATAAAGAACAGAGAAAAAAGTACAGAAAATGTATATTCATTGAAGCTGGTGATGCTGCAATGAAAATTTGCATAGCAACCTGCAACTGTGCCTGTCAGAATTACACATTTATGATGCATTTGATGAAACATTCCCACATTTTCTGCATCAGTCATTTCTATTAGATTCAGCTTAGTACAAACAACCCCCCCCTTATTTTGCAACTAATTGAAGAATTAATAGAAAAGGATTGAACACCTGTTGCTCTGTTGGCAGAAAACAGCAATTTCAATGTTTCCAGTGGACAAAGGAAAAAAAATAAAATTG
Organism: Merops nubicus; assembly: GCF_000691845.1. Lineage (NCBI taxonomy): Eukaryota > Metazoa > Chordata > Aves > Coraciiformes > Meropidae > Merops > Merops nubicus. The sequence goes on from NW_008618465.1 coordinate 38,944, forward strand.
AAAACGGAGAAAATGTACTGGTGACCACTGTCCTTTTGAATTCAGAGCATATTACAGATTATTATTCAGTTTTTATTCAGATTGTGAGTGGTCCCTGTTAAGCTTCATCAGTTGATGGAGGCCTCTTCTCTATCCATCCATTTATCCACTGTCCCCTTAAGCGTTTTCCATTAGCTTGGAGTAGCTCTGATTCACTCAACCTCCTCTCCTCTTTCCCACACACTTTAAGACAGGCTTAAAATCCACTATACGTTCACCTAACTGTCACACAGATGCTTTTTAACAATTTCCTATTACAAACTTTAATCACTGAAAATAAATGCTATTAAAAAGAGACACTAATTCCATTTTCATCTCTTCTTTTTATTCTTTATCTGGGAAAGAGGCTAGGCAAGCCTTAAGCTGAGGTAGAAAGAGTTGAACATAGGGACCTGTAAGCAAGTTGTTTTTTCAATAGGTGGAACTGAAAGGAAAACAATAACCCAACACAATTGAGCATCACATCCATTTAAACACTCTTGACTTTCCTTGTTGATGCAAAACCTTACCCAATTAAACATTGGAAATGTCAAATATTTTGTTATGGTCACCTGCAATAAATGTAAACCAAGAAATGCAGAGGTTCAAAATACCCTGGAGAAACCTATTTGCTGATAACTCAAGAGCAGTAGGACCGCAGTCCTCACCCCTGTGTGGGACAGCCACTTTTCACCCTCTCCTCAGCCCACAGGAGTCTAGCAAACCCATGGCTCACATCACTGGTGTCCCCCTGACCACAGCACCACAGGGGCATGGCTTAGCTCTTTTGCTTTATACCAACAAACCTTAAACAGGTTTCCAGCAGAACTGTCATTATTACTTATAAATTATTAAGTTCTACTCCTTTTCACGGAAAAGTACAGTATGGAAAAGCATCAGTTTTCCCCAACTATTTTGGAATGACCATCACAAGCTGGTTCAGATGCTCCTATACTTTGGCAGAAATGCCTTCCAACACACTGATGAGACAGCGTCTTTAAAGTAATTTTCAGAAAAACTCATGGTGGAACTACAGGCACTTTTCCTTCTTGTTTCATAGATTTTCTGGGAACGGCTAAACTGTGAAAACACTATTTTTTCTCTCCTTGATAAGATACCTGCTTACAGGATGTACAGATCTCAAGGGATTTTTTTTTCTTTTTCCTCTTTTTTTCTTCCTTTCAGGAAGACTGAAAATCAGCATAAAATGGGAACGCACAACTTGGGGCATACACCTACGCACTTTCGTCTCCTGATTCAGACTGGGATCAAACACACATTTTTTTGTTTATATGCATTCTGGTATTGCCTTTTTTTTTTTAAAAAAAAAAAAAGGCATGTGAAAAAAAGGCAACACAGAGCCTGAGGAGAGCAAATTCTGCCTCTGGCAAATTCTGCCTCTGGCAACCAACCCACATGGGTGGAGGCACCCAGCACTGGGACCTGTTGCTGCTGGCCATGTCCAGTTCTGTACGAATGACTTGCACAGGGAATGTGACTTCCCCAAGTCCTGCTGAGTCAGGAGGATGCATTGGAGCTTCAGTCAGGGCTAAAAATGCCAAGGGCATGGTGGGTCAGGGTCAGGTTGACACATTGTGTAAGGACACAGATGCTGAGGCCCCAGAGCAGGATTAGGCTGAGCAGCATGTGAATCATGACAAGGTGGAAACACGGACAGGGATGCAGATCATTTGGATCCGTGTTCCTAAAACTGAGATGTGCAGGCACAAAGAAAGAATGTCATAAACACAAGGGAGATCAGAATCAACTTGTGACACTGCCTACTGTTGTCCAAGCAGTAGTGGGCAGTATGTTTTGGAAAGTATTATCAGGACAGAAAATTTGCTCTTTTCCCTTTAAAAAGAACGTGCATCTATATAACAACAGCTACAAAAGTCAACTGTATAGGGTAAGCTAATTCTATCAAGAAGGAATAAAGCATTAAATACTTGATGGTTTTCTGAATTTATAAATCAAAATAAAGTTTTCAAGCTTTCCTGTTAATGGAATTAAAATCATCATCAGTCTTTCCTCAAGTATCTGCAGCACATAGTCACAGTCCATTAAGACAACATATTAGCATTGTTCATAACAGGATGTAAATGAAATAATCAAGTCATCAGGACTATTTCAACATCAATAAAGCCTCAGAGTGATTGTTATGTACAGCCATGACACAATACCTTTTTGCATACTTTCCCTGATCAGATTAAAGTGGTGATGAGTTCCTCGATGGCTCAAGTGTGCTCCAAGGAAAGCTAGAAGGTTGTACAGTTAACTCCCAGGGTGTAACTCTAAACCATACAACCTACTACCTCAACCCGGATGCACACAGCTTCCGACGGTGACCATAAAGTCTTCTTCACTTCTTCAGCCTTTCTTTGAAATGTGACAGCAGCCATATACATAGGCCTATACATTTCCCATGGGGGTAGGCTTTCAACTGCAGTCATTCCCCACTTTTCAGATGATAAGGTATATCCTTAAATAGATTTCTTTACTGCAGAGGTAGAATTTCTGTTCTATCCTTTTTACATATATATATATAAAAATAGATACATGTGTGTTTTATATGTGTGTGTGTATATATACATACATATTTGATAGGAATTATGCAAGTCCAAATACATTTCTGGAAAGAAGTGACTACTTGGTCTTATTTTACAATAGAAACAAAATATAAGTCTCCCCCCATTTTTCCACAATTTTTGAGCGTAATACCATGTAATGGTATATTTAATAAAGCCAAGAAATCGTATATCCTACTCTCACTTACTGGAAAGCCTACAATTCCCTCGCATCTCTCTGTAAATTTTAATAAGACATTAAGTCCAAGGTGCTTAAAGCAGCCAATAAAAGAACAAATCGCTCCAAGTGTGAAGATAAGGCAATGAACAAGAGAAACATTGCAAAAGCAATATATAGCCTTGTACACTCACTTGGGCTTGCCAGACACTACTGCAGCGTGTGCTACGTAACCTTTTGCCAGATCACCATACTGACACAGACCCATAGAAGCGAGCTTGTGTAGTGCATTTCAACACAAGATCGGATCTACGGGTTTATGCCAATTGGCATCGCTGATTAGCATTTTCCTTTCAGAGTGAGACACAGAAGACTTCAAACAAACAAACATACGAAGCAATGCAAGAACGAGTATTTAAGAGTAAAAACATTACCATCTACTGCAAAGAAGGCTACCTCAAACTTAACTGCATAAACAGCTGATGAACCACAAGCCAAAGACTTGCAACTAGTTTGATTTTTGAAAAAGGAAGAAAAAACATTTTCTTTACAGATCGTCAGCACAACATTGTTTTGTCTTAAGCAGGAATTAACGTCCTTTTGCGCACACTTTGCCGTACCGGTGAACTCTCAGCTCCCAACAACTTGCGTCTGACTACAGCGTGCACACAGCAGGCAAGACTGGAATCCATAATTGGACGTGACACAGAAGTGAACAATACAGGTTTGTCCTTTGTGTCTGAGTTCATATCATGTACTACAACCCGAAACAAAAATCACCCCACCAAATCTGAAAAGCCATGAGGCACACTGGAGTGCAGCTCCCGTACAACGTTATAAAGACTGCTTAGCTATTTCTTCATACTACAGGGCACCTAAGTACTGCTTGACAACAACTTGTTGGTTAAACAATGCCTATTAAGAAGTTAATTTGTATATTTTATCCACAAATCTTCCCATCAGTGCTACTCTCTAACATTAAGAATGCAAGTCAAAATGCAATCTTGCAAAACTTCGGGGTTAACTCCTACAGCAAATAACTTTCTTCTTCTAACCAGCAAGCAGTATGATCAAAATTATCATGCACTGGTGTGCGATGTCCCATGCAACAGACTGAAAACAGGTCTTTGAGGCAGTAACTTGTAATTCAGAAAGGCGAGACACAGAAACCGTTTTATAACTTACACAATCTAAAGCACTGGTAAATGCCACACCTTTAGGCATCGTATCTGGCACATCAGAATAACTTGTAACAATATAGCCACAAATGGATCAGTAAAATACAGGCACAAGAAACAGGTATAATTTTAAAATTAGAAAGGTCTCATCATTTTAGCCGGTTACTAAAATCTCTGTCCAAATAAGATTTTAATGCCTGCCTTCCACTAGTCCCCACTGAAGGCCTAATTCTGCCATCATTAGTTGGGCAAAACTCCCTTCAAGAGAATGAGTGCTGCCAATAACATTTTTGAATTGGAGCAACACTTCATTTTCTTGCAGACTACACCATGTATTTCTAGTTCAGTAGCAACAGATGAGTACTAGCAAATGACCTTTTTTTTTTCTCTTTAATTTAGTGGATTAAATCTTGCACATTCAAGCATACCCTTTTGCATTTTAAAATAACATTCACTTATTTTCTAGAACAGTCTGTTTCAAACCTGCTTTCACTTTATGTACACATCAGCATTCAGAAGGAATGATATTTTTATAATCATTTTCTGATGATACTGAGGAGATAGAATATGTAAGACAAGCACTCAAACTAGAATGGTTACCCTAGTATCAGAAATAAGTATGAAGACTGCATACATAATTCACTGAATGATTTAAATAAGTGCTATAAAATTGTTTCTCTGATTTTCTTTTTTTTTTTTTTTTATGAATAGAAGAGATATTCCACATCACAAAAATAACTGGTAACTGCATTATAGTTATACACTAGCACATAGACATATGTACTATAAATACACCAGTAATATACTAGTAAATATATGCACTATGTATGTACTAGGCATAACAAAAGAACAAATTATGTATTGATCTTTCAATTCATACTAAAGCTTCCTGGAAACATACAGTATAAGGGCTACACAAACTGCAATATTACCAACAGAAAGTAATCAGAACAAAAGTTTAACACATACCTGTGAGATTATATTTGCAGGCTTTCTTAAGAAAATAAAATCCTTTAAAGCTAACCTGCTTCATGTTCTGGCCATTTACTTTATTTTTTAACAACAAAAAAACTAAGATCACTGTATTACCTTCGCTGAATTCTCGTATAATTAACTTCTTCAGTTTCCTTTTTCATTTTAATTTTTTCTCTTTTGCTAAAAAAAAAAAAAAAAAAGACAAAGATTTTGAAATATCCATTTTATGCAGAGTGTTTTCAGAACAACATGAAACATACAAAAAAATTAGTAATTGTGCTTTTATGATATTAAACGAACACACTGCTGACGCCCCTCTCAGGACCATGGGAAGACATGCTGTGAACACGCACACTTTGGCAAAGGGACTATTTCATTTAGTGTTTTCTAGCCTTTTGCCACTCCACAAATATTTTATTTTTATTAGGAATTCCAGAAGGGAAGGAGCATGCTTAACAAAAATAAATCGTTTTCATCAAAGAGTGCATACGACGAGGTAATTTGGTACCGTACTTCATAAAAATACTGGGATAAACTAAATGACTTAAACAATGTCTGCAAAACTTTTTGGAAAACAATGAAAAGGTTTGATTACTATGATCAAATCTGGAAAGTAAAAAGGTTATTTAAAGCTAATACAAGCCTTGGTTTCTCAACAGACTTAGGTACTAATGATATACGTAGTTATTCTAACAGAATTATTGGTGAGGGCTGTAACACCATAAACGTAAGAAACACCTTCTGGTACAAAATGGGTGAATAGAGGTATATGTGCCATATACATAAGGTTTCCATTCAGTATTTCCCAGAATTCACTGCAGAACAACAAAAAATATAAGGTAGCAAAATTAGCATATAATCTTAGATGCTACTGTCTAATCAGTAATGTATAACAAGTGAAGCGCACACTAAAACTAGTCGTTTGTAAAGTCATAATATATTTATAAAGCTTTTTATTAGACAAACCCCTATCATTAACATTTTGAAAAAAAATACGAGAGTTTCTGACAAAAAAGACACTGTAAGTTTCAAAGCAATTTTAAGCTGAGGACATCTGTATTTTTTAACAGAAGTTAAAAAGACTAGGAAAATATTAAAAAAAAAATAAATTCCAAAATACATAAAACACCAATTTGGCTGAGCTTTTCAAAATCTGTCAGTCAGAATGAATTTTGTTAGACTCTCTTCTAATTGCTTAGTAATATGTTACAACAGACAGACAAACGCTTTAAGAAAAAGGCTCTGCTAAAGCATCATATGCCCAAAACTTACTTTAACTCTGCATGCTCTTATCACAAACATTCTGAGTGGATATCTTAAATACTGTTTTCAGCTGTTCCTGGAGAAGTGCTGCTTTACCGAACATCTTGAAATAGTCACAGTTGCTAGCTGCAAACCAGGCTTATTTCATGAATGTCCCCAGTACTGTGCCTTTTACTCCAGTGATCATTACACTGATTTCTTTGTATTCTATTAGATATAAATTGTAAGAAATCTGTACATGAATTAGCCCAGTGATAACTTTAATGCACTGGCTACAAGAGCAATCCTTTCCTACAGTTTAACATGTCTTTTTTTTTTTTTTTTTCTCTTCCCCTCTTTAGAAACTGAAAGCATGAGTCACACTATAAAAAAAGAATTTACTTTCCTTAGCAACCAGATCTAAATACCCACAAATTTCTCAGAGATAACCAAATCTTAGACAGAATAAACGTAACATTAAGGTCTCTGCATAACTCCAGTGCTTAGCTAAGACAAAATGTGCCTAACCATTTATTTCTATAGACCCTCGATTTTTTGTTTACTTTCTATTTTTAGCAGTATGAGATCAAACACACACCCAAAAAGTTAGTTTTAAAAAGTGTGAACAGCTGACTATGTTAAAATTAATACACAAGGAGTCAGTTTCAAAACAACACGTTTAAAATGGCTTAAAAAAAGAAAAAGAGGAAAAAAAAGAAAAGGAATATACCTGATATGAAAGGTACGTTTTCACCCAGTGCCAAATACTGCTATATGAGCAATAGTGAAAAAAACAATCAAACAAAAAATTCATTCCTTCTTTCGTTTTGTTTTGTTGGTATTTTTTTTTACTAAAAGACTCAATCTCCTATGCTCATTTTGTTACACTGTTTTAAGAAGCTCTAACACATCCTGATGTCTCTGCAGTGAAACATGCCAGATTTTTTTTTTTTTTGGAAGCAGAAGAGTTACTTTTTTTTTTTTTTCTCTGCACTCTTGTATGTAGGACAAACTCAGATTTGTTTCTTCTTCTTAGGGCTCCTGTTCTTTTTTGGAAGAAGAGCAGGAAGCCTGTCTTCTCTCTCTCGCTCTTCTCGGAATTCCAGGCACAAAGCACTGCGCAAAAGCTGCACCAATCCTTGCCGCAACTGCCTGCACAGGACTAGAGGTGGGGAGAGACCAGCAAATTCACCTCGCCCCTCAGCCGGCGTTATAAATGGGGATTGCACAAATCTGCCGGAGCAAAGGGGTGAAAAGGGAGGGTGCCAGTTTGCTACACTATGCTGCAATGATCTCATGTTCAATGCTGTCGCCCCGATTGCCCAGTTCGAACGCCTGTTCATTAAAGAGGAGAGGAAAAAAAAAAAAAAGCCAGAAAAATAAAAACTTTTATCCTTCGGACACTCAGGAGGGCTGTTCTAAACTACAGATCAGCAATAAGAAAATAAAACGTAGTTTTAAAAAGCAGTTATAAAGTATAACTATTCTGCTTATATTTTCTCTCTCTTTTTTCTATTTGGAGATAAGAAGCAGAATTTATCAGGCGTGAAAGGGACAGCCTCCTGGTGGTGTGCCAAAAAAGCCAGAATAAAGGCAAAGTTGTGCTTCAAAGCTCAATCGCTTGCTGAGCCTGGCTAAAGTCAAGTATTAAGATCCACCATTTTCTGAGCCTTGTAAGAAAAGAGGAAAAAAGTCAGAACGGGCGCTGCTTTCCAAGTCTCCGTTGGCACCATCACAAAATCTCAGCCGTAAGGTCACATGATGCTCTGCCAAATGTGGAGTGCATTCCCATAAACCATTCTGCTGATACTGCGAAGGCAGCTATTGTCTAGTTTATACCCAAAGTTCAGCCCACTCTTCATTGAATTAGCTGAAAAACGCATCACCTTTGGGGGTTGGGAGCCATGGAAACGTCTACCTGGCAAGCTGCCCACTTTTTCTGCCCATCAACCAGAGATGGAATTGTGTTGCCTAATGTAATGATGACTAGGAATGTGAAGAGTCGTCCAAAGTGAATCTGATTCTTGCAAAGCCTGCTTCATTTGCACAGCGAACTCTGGCTTCTTGTCGTTAAAAAGGGGGGGGGGGGGGGGGGGGG